>NC_073252.2:29075378-29378409 GCF_029289425.2 Pan paniscus | reverse complement strand
ATAACCTGAAATCAATCAATAAATCCAAAAGTATCTATTACTATGTGCCATACAGAGAATTAAGATAGGGGAACAGGACATGATATGAAACATCAAATTGGAGGAGGAAGTCTGGTAAGATTTTTCTGTGGACATTATGTTAAACTAAGATATGAATGACAAAATGCCTTCCGTGTAAAATCAGGGGGAACAAAGATAAAACAAAGGTGAATTACACATGTTTAGAAGTAGTTTCTATTAGTAAGGCATGCTTAAAGTGGTTTGAGTGAGATTTGCCAAACCAGACAGAAAACTATTTTTAAAGAAGTAGAAATATCCCTTCATTTATTTATATTTATTTATTAAGCACCAACCCCGTGTCAGTAACTCTACAACATATGTAAGATATAATGATGAATAGAACCTCTTCTTCTGCCTTTTAGGTACTTAAGTTCCAAGGAAGGAATAAATATATGAATATTACTATTTATGTATTTATTTATTATTTTTTAGAGACAGGATTTTGCTCTGTCACAGCCAGAGTGTTGGCACATCACAGCTCACTACAGCTTCTAACTCCTAGGTTCAAACAATCTTCCAGCCTCAGCCTCCTGAGTAGCTGGGAACAAATGGATAATACTGTGGCAGATATTACAGACATTGTGGCTCACTTACATTCACTCTCAATATCTACTTTCTTTTCCCATAACATAGAGATAAGAAGCTAAAAGAATATATAATTTATAGATGTCCTGGCTTCAAATTGTCCATATATGGTCAATGTTTCTGCCTAGGGGCCTTGGAAGTATGTATGAGGAGCATGTGTTAGGAAACACACAGGACACCAGCTCTTTCAGGGAGTAGGGTAGACGGGAATGGGATTTTGCATCTTCTGAAGTAGTCGTAGTGGTATGTCTCATCTTTGGTCACAAGCCTCATAAATGCAGAGCTGTAAGTATATAACTGTGAGGTTTCTATCTAGAACAGTCTTATGGTACAGTTACATGTCTTTCCCATATGTAGACTCCTGGCTATTTGAATTTAATCATTTTACTTATATATTCTACATGAAGTTCTATAAGTTACTTAATACCCAGTTATAGGCAGAATTTAGCTTCTAATGCTTTATAACAAATTATCCTATAATTGAGCAGTTTATTTTGGCTCATTGATTCTGTGGGCCTGGAATCAATACAGAAAACAGCAGAGATGGCTTGATTTTGCTCCAAAATATCTTGGTCCTCTGCTGGGAAGATATGATGGCTCAATATCTCTCTGTGTCTGTAAGCTAGAATCATTAGGTGATGTCTTCACTCACATGTCTCACTATTGATGTTGGCTGTCACCTGGGACCTCAGCTGAGCCTGTCATCTAGAACAACTATGTGTGGCCTTTTCAAGTGTTCCGAGCATTCATATAGCATAATGATCTAGGGGTACTCAGATTTTTAATGTGGTGACTCAGGAAGTATTAGTTTTCTATGCTGTGTAACAAATTATGACAAATTTAGTGACGTGACTCAGAAAAACAGACACTTAATATCTCACCAGTCTGTATGTCCAAAGTCTGGGTTCAGTCTTGGCTGGATTCTCTACTCAGAGTTTCACATTCAACTTTTTGGCCAGCTGTGTTCTCATTTGAAACTCCAAGGAAGAATTGGCTTTCTAGCTCATTCTGTTGGCAGAATTGAGTCCCTTGCAGTTGTGAAAATGAGGATCCCATTTTCTGATTGTCAGTGGAGGGCTGCTGTCACCTCCTGAGGGCCAGCAGAAGCCCTGTGCCCCAGAACTTCTCACAGGCACTTGGACAATTCCTCAAACATTACAGTTAGCATCAGGACCTCTCACCTCAAATCCCCACCATGCTTCACGCCTCTGTAACTTCTTATTCTGCTTCTAGACAAAATAAATGTCTATGCTGTTAAAGGTTTCATGTGATTAGGTCAGGCCCAGCCAGGTAATCTTCCTTTTGATCAATATGAAGCCAAATATAGGTACCTTTAATTATGTTTAAAAATTTTCCTTTTGCATGTAAAATAACATAACCACAAGTGTGAAGTCCTCAGGATGAGGGCAAGGAAACTTGGGGTACCAGTAAAGAATTCTGCCTCCAACAGTGTGCAGGGTGGAGCCTGCATCATCTGTTACAGTGCCAGGGGTCATGGAGCATCACATCTGGAACATTCTCTTGGCTAAAAGTGAGACCCTCTGATCAGCCCAGATTCAAGCAAAGAGAATGTTGAACCCGCCTCCTGAAGGGAGTGTCAAAGAATTTGCAGACATGTTTTAAAACAATTGTTACCATTCCTTAAACCTATTTTATGTAAATAAGTTGGAATTACATTTATATATAATCACAATTCGTGGTCACTGTTAATTACAATACAGAAGAGCTGTGTAGACTCCTGTGAGCACACAGAACAGGTCCCTCAAATCGAGAGTTAAGATTATGAAGGGTGATATTTCCTGAAGGAAATATCTAATTTGACACATGGAAGTTTGGTACAAGTTTGGTATGTCAAAGAAGGGGATAAACAGAGAGTGTTGACAGAGAGAAGAGGATATGTAATGTCCTAGGTTTGAGAAAAAGTACGACACATTTGGAAATAAAAAGGAGTTTGGTGTGGCAAAAATGTTACATTAGAGAAAGAAGAGTGGAAGGAAATAAAATTGAAGAGGTTAGTCGAGACCAATCTCTAAAGGATTTTGTAAGCCATATTAAAGAGTAGAAAATATGAAAAAATGCTCATCATCACTGGTTATTAGAGAAATGCAAATCAAAACCACAATGAGATACCATCTCACGCCACTTAGAATGGCGATCATTAAAAAGTCAGGAAACAACAGATGCTGAAGAAGATGTGGAGAAATAGGAACACTTTTACACTGTTGGTGGGAGTGTAAATTAGTTCAACAATTGTGGAAGACAGTGTGGCGATTCCTCAAGGATCTAGAACTAGAAATACCATTTGATCCAGCAATCCCATTACTGGGTATATACCCAAAGGATTATGAATCATTCTACTATAAAGACACATGCACATGTATGTTTACTGCGGCACTTTTCACAATAGCAAAGACTTGGAACCAACCCAAATGTCCATCAGTAATAGACTGGATAAAGAAAATGTGGCACATATACACCATCTAATACTATGCAGCCATAAAAAAGGATGAGTTCGTGTCCTTTGCAGGGACATGGATGAAGCTGGAAACCATCATTCTCAGCAAACTATCACAAGAACAGAAAACCAAACACTGCATGTTCTCACTCATAAGTGGGAGTTGAACAATGAGAACACATGGACACAGGGTGGGGAACATCACACATCAGGGCCTGTTGGGGGGAGGAGGGCTAGGGGACGGATAACATTAGGAGAAATACCTAATGTAGGTGACAGGTTGATGGGTGCAGCAAACCACCATGGCATGTGTACACCTATGTAACAAAATTGCACGTTCTGAACATGTACCCCAGAACTTAAAGTATTAAAAAAAAAGAGTAGAAGATAATGAGAAGTGAATCCTTGCTACTGTCACAATTCAGAAACAATTCCGAAGGCCACCTGACGGCTTTATGGATCTCTGTTACCAGAGTCCCTGCAACCGCACTCAGCTTGTGTGCATGACACTCTGTTATCTGTCACTAGCATATCTTAATAATGACTGGTCAGTGGAATGGCCTTCCACAGACACCAGTGTCAGTATCCTCACAATTTACCTGCTCCTTCTGGGTCTTGGCACCTGTACTGTTTTCTCTGGCTCCTCGCAGTGACCCAGTGTATTCTGAAATACCAAATTGAACTACTTGCTGTTATAGTTACGTGGTTACATTCAGAGATTCTGTACTACCTGTGGTTTCATCCAGACATAAATTTTCCTGACATTTAGACACCATCGGTGTAATCATTAATAATTACATACGTTTATAATAATATACACTTATATACCACTTCAGCTTTTTCAAGCATTTTTAAATGAATTTTCATACTGTGTCTATCTCTGAACTTTCCCTAATCCCAGTTGTGTACCCAATACTGAAGCAACACATTATACTTTGTCTAGCTGATTCTTTCTTATGTTCTCTTTAGGTCTCAGGTTAAATGTTTCTTCCTTAAATGTTACTCTTGGGTTGGTTCCAAGTCTTTGCTATTGTGAATAATGCCGCAATAAACATACGTGTGCATGTGTCTTTATAGCAGCATGATTTATAGTCATTTGGGTATATACCCAGTAATGGGATGGCTGGGTCAAATGGTATTTCTAGTTCTAGATCCCTGAGGAATCGCCACACTGACTTCACTCATAGGTGGGAATTGAACAATGGATCACATGGACACAGGAAGGGGAATATCACACTCTGGGGACTGTGGTGGGGAGGGGGGAGGGGGGAGGGATAGCGCTGGGAGATATACCTAATGCTAGATGACGAGTTAGTTGGTGCAGCGCACCAGCATGGCACATGTATACATATGTAACTAACCTGCACAATGTGCACATGTACCCTAAAACTTAAAGTATAATAATAAAAAAAAAGTTACTCTTACACCCTTGCAATGAATCTAAATTTCATTCTGTTACCACTTTTATCGTATTTCATATTCTTTCCTTTAGAATTATATATTGATTTTTGTTATTTGTTTAATGTCTGCTTCTCCCATGATAATGTGTTGTCTCACAGGAAGTCTGCTTTTCTCACCATGTATTACCAGAATCTCATAGGTTTTAATAAGTATTTCTTAAATTTATGTATAATTCATTGGCATTTCCGGATTCCAGTAGAGAAGTAGAGGTGAGAGATGATTAAAAGTATGAAAAACCTATCTTCAGTATAATTTACAATGTGTGTTGATTTTGACACAAAATACAAGTAAAAACATCCTTATAGGTAAATACAATTTGAAGATATGTCCCATTGCCACTGGTGTCTTCCTCCCCATCTCAAAGAATATATTGACATGCTCACCAATCTTGTTATGGTAATCCCAGAGCTGCTGTTGGAGTAGAGAAGTATGCTTGAGCTTTTCCAACATGTGACATGAGTTAGGGCAGATTTTCCCCGGTGACATAGACTTTCTGTGATAGTGCAGTGAATAGGTGGCAAAGCCTTGGATGTCTAATACATGTTACAAAATGATGATATCTAAAACCAGACTTTATCCTTCTTGCCAAACTGCTCTTGCTGTAGTTTTCCTAATTTTAATAGAAAGAACCTCCATTCTTCCGGTTGTTCCAACCAAAAAACCTAGAAATATTCTTAACCTTTCGCTTTCTCTCATATCTGGTGTTTATTCCATCATGATACCCTGTTGACTCTCCCTTGAAATACCTCAGAGCCTGGTTCTTCTCACCATGCGTGTCCCCCGGGGACAAGCCAAACAATACCTTTCACCCTTATCAGGTCATCATTCTCATCAGCATCATCTTTCACTTCTAATCAGGACTTCCTATTTCAACTTTGCCCTCCACATTCTATTTCCTTATTAAACATTTATCTATTTCCTCTATGATATATTTAATATAGCTTATATATGTTTATATAGCTTATATATGTTATATATGTTGCTATGATCTATAAGATATGTGCTTATATGTATATTATTATATTTCTATGACATATGATGATATATGCTTATAATATATATATAATATAAGCATATATAAGGAGCATATATGACTCTATATGCTCTTTCTTTGCTCAAAGCCATCCAATGAGTTGATATTTCCTTCAGAGAAAAATCCAAAGTTTTCCAAAAGCCTAATATGCCTGCCCTCAAATTCCTAATACATCCTTTCCTGCCCATTCTCTTCTTGTTCACCAGCTCAAACCACAGCCTTGTTGTTTCATCAGCTTACTGGGAATTTTGCATTTGCTATTGCCTCAGCCTGAATGTTTCTTGTGTTCAGTGTCCACATGATTCTTCTTTTAATTCAGGAGTCTAAAGTGGTGTCTAACCTGGTGTCAAGTGTTTAAATGAATGCCACCCCATGAGTCTTTCTTGGCTACTTTATATAAGAGTTTATGCTATTTGCCCTTAATCTCTGATTTAGTTTAGATTTCTCCTAAAGCAGGCCATGAGTGATAGTTCATTTTACGTGTGAGCTTGAGTGGGCTGAAGGATGCCCAGATATCTGGTAAAACATTATTTTGGAGCATATCTGTGAGAGTGTTTCTGGAAGAGGTTAACATTTGTATTGATAGACTAAATAAAGAAGTTCATCTTAACCAATGCAAATGTACAGCACCCAATTAGCTAAGGATCTGAATGCAACAAAAAGTTTAATGAAGGGCAAATTTGATCTCTGCTTGAGCTAAGACATTTGCCTTCTCCTCCCATAAGACATCATAATGCCTGGTTCTTGGGCCTTCACATTCAGACAGGGACTTACACCATTGGTCTCCTGGCTTCTCAAGCCTTTGAATTTGGACTGGAACTATATCATCAGCTTCTTGGCACCTCTAGTTCGCCAACTGTCAGTCTTAGCCTCCATAATCACATGAACAAATCTTTCATAATAAGTCTCTTTTTTTGTATCTACAAATATCTTATTGGTTCTACCTCTCTGAATCATCCTAATACATCCTGAGAAAAATATCTGGGTGTAAGTTGTTTTTTCAGGAGGTGACCCCAAGAACACAATGGGAAGGGAGTTTGCGGCAGTTAATACAAAGTATATTACTGAGTAGGCTAATGCTATGGGATAGCGCTGTGAAACTCAGTAGATTTCATGAAAAAAAAAATCAGTGTTGTCCCACCTGAGGGGAAAGGAGGCTACAATATTTAGCCCCACTGCATTACATATGAAAAAAGAATTGCTCCTGGGTTACTATAGCCTCATTGTCTGTCTCTCCTACTTACAGCTCCAGTGCACTCAGGCAGCCAGAAAAAGACCTCAGTCACACGTTCTTTCGCTCAGAAGCTTTTGGATCCCTACACATAGAGACAAGGAGTACAGGCATGTGGATGGGGCTCTGACAATGTATACAACACCCTCACTTTTGATGAGTTGAAATGTTATATCATATCATATCATATCATAGCAATTATCGATCATCTCTCTTTCTCAAATAAAATAGTAACAACTTAGGAGAAATAAATATTATTTTGGCCATTGTTCTATTTTCAATGTCTACCAGGTACTTGTTAGTTTCCCCCAAATTGCTTTTTATTTCAGCAAATAAAATCAAAGTTTGCAGGCACATCTCTAGATTCTCAAACCTTACCACCTACTAATGGACAGTACATTATGCAGGACATCTTTAGTAGATATAAGGCATAAAAGTACCCAGTTCACATGATAGGAGTATAAAAAGATTGTTAGAAAATTTATCCATTTGATAACATAATTCTAAGACGTCTTGCTTTCCCTTTTTGCCAAATCTTGTTCAGGAAAAACAGACTGACATTTTAAATATTATAAATGTTGACATACATGTAGGAATAGGTACTTATTTCAAAAATCTAAGATGTTGGTAAACTTTCTGACCATCTGTGTATTTGAACAAAACAGATACCCTCTTGACCTTTTCCTGCAGCTATGGCAGTGCAGTCAGTGAAATGAAGCTGAGAGAGTAGCGCGGAGGCAGATGGCCTATGTGAGCGGTCTCATAGAAGGGAAGGAAGATTTAAATATTAGATCCAGCATATCCCTTGAATTTGAAAATGTAATCTCCCTAAACTTCAGTTTTAATAAGACTTGACTATGCAAAGGTTAGAAACCACTCATCTGGTCTCTCTTATAAGAAAATCTGCCATTACTGGAATCAGCTAGTATTTTATTTGAAACAACTAAAATATATATTTTATGCCAATATTGATTATATAGATGTTTACATTTTTCTTCTTGAGATCATGCTTTTAATTGAATATCATTGTCTAAGAGAGATTATAAGAGTCTTAACAAATAGATGTTTCTCTTTCAGTTCATTTATCATTTGTCTGCCTGCGAGTTTGTGCAAAGCAAGAGAAGGCCGGAGGCCCATAAGAAATCCTGAATAGATGGGCAAAAGCTATTTAGGTTTTGCAAATTTCCTTCAAATCTCTATGATAACAGAAATAGAAATATCTATAAAGGTCAAAACAGTGGTTACAGAGGAAGGATGTTTAGTGGCTTTTAGTTTTAAATGAATAGCTCCCCAAAAATAGAAAGTGAAAGACAAGTCAAAGATCTTTATTTCACTTTTTAATATTCTAAGATTTTGGTCAAGGTAAAGTTTAACAAGAAAAAATGTTTCAGCTGAAATGTTCTCCCTTCTTTCTTCCAGTATTCTTCTTATATTCAACTTATATGCAGAGAATTATAAAAATGACGCCTTTTTTCTATTGCTTTGTTTATCCAAGTCTTCTAAGTTATATTTGCTTTTTTTAAATTTTCCAATCCAAAATTTGTCACCGTACAATTTTAGTCTAAATTCTTAAAATAATAAAACAAACATTAATTAATTATATATTTGTCAATGCATATTCCATAACAGTTTTTCTTCTCTGTCCATGTCTAGAAAAAGCCATGAGTAGTAGATGATAGCAAAAATCAGAACACTCTTCCTTTCTCTTGAAGATGTGGAGACTGGCCTCCTCTATTTTAATCTGGGCAGGGTGTGTGACTAGCTTTGGCCACAATGTGGCAGAAGGGACAATGTATGAGTTTAGAACCTAAGCCTCAAGAGACTTTGCACCATTATGCTCTCTCTAGGAATTCTGGGACTGCCACTTTAACAAGTGCTATACTCTCCTGCTAGAGAATGAGAAAAAAGGTGAGGTGAGGCCCCAGTTAGCCTTTCCTTATGACTATTTCATACGAGGCTCTCATAAAGCAGCCTGATGTCTAGTTGATTGCAGCTGTATAATTTACCACATTTAGATTTCATACCAGAAGTACCACATAGCTGAACCCAGTCTAGTAGATTTGTTAGATTCATGAATATTTGTGGTAGGTAGGATTTCTCACCTGCCAAATATATATACACCATGTGCATATTCAAGTACACTGTGAATTTGGTGTGTTTTCATGATTAAGTTATAGTATATGGCATAGTTGGCCTTAATATAGATTATCTGGGTAAGCCTGACTTAATTACATGAGCCTTCTAAAAGTTTTTTCTAGCTACTCTCAGAAAGGGATATTGAAAAGATCAGAAGCATAAGAGGGTTTTTGACATAGGGGAGTTGTTCTGCATGACTCAGAGGAGCCCAGATGGCAAAAACTGGAGAGCAATATCTAATTGCTGAGAGAACTAACTAGCCAATAGCTAATGAGACAAGGGAGACCTCAGTTCTGCAACCACAAGAAAGTCAATTCTGCCAACAACCTGAGGGATCTTGGAAATAGATCTTTCCTAAGTCAAGCCTAGACATAAGTACACAACCAGTCAATGCCTTGATTCAACCTTAGGAGACCCTGAGTTGAGGTAGAAAATGCTGGATTCTTCAGGACATAGGCATGGGCAAGGACTTCATGTCTAAAACACCAAAAGCGATGGCAACAAAAGCCAAAATTGACAAATGGGATCTAATTAAACTAAAGAGCTTCTGCACAGCAAAAGAAACCACTGTCAGAGTGAACAGGCAACCTACAGAATGGGAGAAAAATTTTGCAACCTACTCATCTGACAAAGGGCTAGCATCCAGAACTACAATGAACTCAAACAAATTAACAAAAAAAACAACCCCATCAAAAAGTGGGCGAAGGATATGAACAGACACTTCTCAAAAGAAGACATTTATGCAGCCAAAAAACACATGAAAAAATGCTCATCATCACTGGCCATCAGAGAAATGCAAATCAAAACCACAATGAGATACCATCTCACACCAGTTATAATGGCGATCATTAAAAAGTCAGGAAACAACAGGTGCTGGAGAGGATGTGGAGAAATAGGAACACTTTTATACTGTTGGTGGGACTGTAAACTAGTTCAACCATTGTGGAAGTCGGTGTGGTGATTCCTCAGGGATCTAGAACTAGAAATACCATTTAATCCAGCCATCCCATTACTGGGTATATACCCAAAGGATTATAAATCATGCTGCTATAAAGACACATGCACACGTATGTTTACTGCAGCACTATTCACAATAGCAAAGACTTGGAACCAACCCAAATGTCCAACAATGATAGACTGGATTAAGGAAATGTGGCACATATACACCATGGAATACTATGCAGCCATAAAAAATGATGAGTTCATGTCCTTTGTAGGGACATGGATGAAGCTGGAAACCATCATTCTCAGCAAACTGTCACCAAGGACAAAAAACCAAACACCACATGTTCTCACTCATAGGTGGGAACTGAACAATGAGAACACATGGACACAGGAAGGGGAACATCACACACTGGGGACTATTGTGGGGTGGGGGGAGCGGGGAGGGATAGCATTAGGAGATATACCTAATGCTAAATGACGAGTTAATGGGTGCAGCACACCAACATGGCACATGTATACATATGTAACAAACCTGCACGTTGTGCACATGTACCCTAAAACTTAAAGTATAATAATAAAAAAAAAGAAAATGCTGAATGCTTGACACGTGGATATTGTGAGATAATATTATTATGTTGTTTTAAGCACTAAATTTGTAGTAATTTGTTACATAGCAATAGAAAACTAATGCATTTGTTCTTGTTTTAAACTGCTAAGTTGTGTTGATGTTTTATTATAATGCAAAAAGTAACTGCTACCCTGAGAATAGAAGTCATAAGATTGCAGTTGATAGTCTGCTGTTGAGTTAGCTAGATCAGAGCTACATTTCTGATGTAGAACCACATCATCCTAAAAATAATTAATTTTTAAATGTTCATGTAGGGGCATCCCCTTTTCTTACCTCTCTTCTAAGGGAGCAAGCACTCTCCTCTTTAGGGTACTATTTTTTTCTCAATCATAATAATAAGCAAAGACATAAATAATTAACATAGTGAATAATAATAGAAAAGGCAAATTGTTAACCTACTTTTTGTGTTTTTTTTTAATCCTGAAGATTTATCTGAAGATAACCATAGTAATTACCATTCCAGCACAATTGGTAGATCATTTCAAAAGATTCGAGACATTCATTTGAATATCTGGATCATGCCTCCATTAAGTTCCTTGATTCTCATTTGCCTTTTCCATATTAGCTTAGGTCAGCAACTTAAAAATAGTAGGAGATCAATAAAAATTTTGGTGAAGTAATTGCAAAATTATTTTAGAAAACATCAAAAATATGCTACAAAATATTACCTCTTGGCTTTCCATCAAGAAACAGCAGCTAATCATCTAACTTCTATAATAGGAAATGAAATCAATTATTTTAGCTCATCCATGTTATTTGTCTTGGATTACTGTAGATAACAGCACAGTGAGACTTAATTGCAAACATACCCTTAACAGGAGTTATTAAAACTAATGGGTGAGATATCTTCATAGCAAAGACCTGCTCCTCAATATGTCTAGTTTTGCATTTAGCCTCCATATGAATAAATGTTTACGGACTAAGAATATATACATAGAGAAAGAAAAATATAATATTACATACCAGATAATTGAGAAGCAAGCCTCAGAATAAATTAGCATATGCAACTAGAAAATATAAGCAATTCAAGGAAAATATCAAATATTACATACAATATTTTAGAGGTAGTTATATTTTTAAAGTATACTTCATGTATTATCTGAGTCTGAAAATGTCCCTCTTCTAAAACTCCTTTTATATTATGATCCTACCCTGGAAGTATTCCTTTATCTCTAGCTTTCAAGCTGATGTAAGATTTCAAAGTTATGGACTTATAGTTCTTTATAGAATTTCTTTTGTTAGCCTAATAAGAACTGCAAAACCTGTACTAAATGCCTCAGAATAATTATACCAGAGTTAGAATAAGCCAAATGGATACCTTTTAAAAATATAGTCTATTATTACAAACAAGTTTCATGTTTAATTCTAACAATAGTGGTAGCCATTTATAACACAATGAGTAAAATAAAATAGGTTCTGTTTTGAATATTGTATTTGTATATTGTTTAAGGTCATGCTTAAAGAAGTTTGACCATTATATTTGTAGATGCACATAATCTTTCAGCTTTATAATTCAAAACTGAGCGCATAAAATGATAGAAACACAAATAATGGAAATGTGAAGTCAGATCCAAGAAAAATGTGAACTCAATTTTTTTTCTGATGACATATTTAAGTAATAACTAAACAGACAATGAATTGTGAGGAGAAAAGGGAGCATATATTATTGTGTCCACATTATATTGGGAAGGGTAAGAACTAGAAAAATCTCCAAATACATCGTAAGTTACACGATCACAGTTTTTAAAACATCAGGCCAGATTAAGAATACAATTTCTATCACATTAATAATATTAACCACTATTGACTTTTTTAATGACATATGAGAGTGCTCCAAATAAAACCTCAGAAGTTTAAAGACATGCTTTAAGAAAGCTTGAAGACAGAACCATCATTCTGAAAATGAAATGTCTAGAACGGACTGTCCTAGAAAATCAGCAAAGAGCAGAGATTGGAAACTGGAAGCAGAGAGATTGTACACTGTTCATAAATATGACATTTGCCAATCAATAATAATGATAACGATGATGGTGTTAAAATTACTAGCTATTATTTCAAAGTACACATTTAAGATTATCTTGTAAAAATCAGACTATCTAGCCACATTTGGTAGTCAGCATTCTCACATGGCAAAAACAAGACAGAATTAAGAAGCAGCTTTACCATTAAAGAGGGCTATGCTCATGTTCCCCAGAGTCTTCAAACTCCCTTTTGCATTACTTTAGTTATTTTTTTTTCTTTCCTGTCCCTATATCCATTTGAGAACGTTATCAAAAATCAAACAAACGCAAATAAAAACCTTCGGGGAAAGGAGAAAAGATAACTGGGTTCTAATTTAGTCTTTCTGCCCTTTCATCATTTAATCCCCCCTTTCATCCTTTTCTCTCTTCCTCCCATTTTATTCAATGATACCTTTAGCAAAAATAAATCAAGCATCACCTATGCTCCAGGATTTGTGCACAGAGCAGTGGGCAAGACACAGCATCTGTCCTCATTTACAAAACAGTTCAGCCAGAAGCAGAGAGAGGTAAGACGCCAATAATCACACAAAGTGACAGATGCTATGTCAGTGTTCAGTGTTAAGGGTTCAAACACAGTACATGAGTAGTATTTGGGGGTCAGAGAATATTCAACTGAGGAGATGATGTAAAAATGATGACAAGAAATTAGCCAGGTGAAAATTTTGAGCAAATTTCTGACAAAAATGAACTGAATATGCAAAGTTTGATTATAAGAAAGTGTAAAGTATATTCAGGATGCATAAGATGCATCTTTCAATGAAACATGTAAAGCATGTAAAGAAAGAGACTAAGCCATCGTAACAAATTCCGAGTTCATCCAGAGGGCACAGGGTATTCAATGAAGGACATTAAGTAGTGGAATGTTAGTTCATAAATAATTGTATTCATGAAATGTATAATGACACAAATGTTCGCATGACACATGGGTACTCCTTGTTCATGTCTGAAAGACACTCAAACCATTTTTCATCTGTTCTCACACCACAGCATGATCAACACAGAAGACTTCTGTAACCAAATGTTGGGGGAGGAGTTTCTCCCCACCACTAAGCAAGCAAACAATTCTGCAGCAAACAACTACGTGTCCTCCAATTCAATTCTGACACTATCTACTCGGAGATAGCATCAGATCCTACAGGTTTTGGGCTCAGTCCCCAAAGCTATCCCCACCTTCGCCTTCAGAGACCTGTTGCAAGTCCAGGTGTTGGGAACTTCTGACCAACCGATTTCAAATTGGGGCTCACACAGCTTCCTCTTTGGGTTCAATTAATTTAATAGAGCAACTCACAAAACTCAGGGAAATATACACTACTCTATATGTCCTTTCCTATTTTATTTTTCTTTATAACATTATTTTACTTAACATAACATTACATATCTACTTAATTTTATTTATTATCTATCTCTCTCACTAGAATATATATTTCAAGACATGAAGCCAGGATATTTTCTGGATTTTCCCTGTTGTAACTCCCTTCTGTAGATTGTTTTCACACCCTCTCTGAAACCATTAAGATCCATTCCCAAATAAATAAATGAAAATATGTGTAGTTTAATTCCAAATTGTCCTCATTTCACTCTTTACCAGAGCTCTACTGCATCACAGTTGGCATCTCTAAGAGTCAAATATCAGGATAGCGAGTGCTTTTGAATTCCGTGCCCAGAGTCTCAGGAGACTGATTTTCGAAACCGGAGAACTAGAAATTGGAGAACATAGCAGCAGACAATAGTAATTCATTGAGTATGAGGATGAGTAGTGAGAAAAATCTAAATGTAGATTGAAATTAGGTCCTGAGTCAATTAGAGAAAATGAATTGGTCCCCCCTTTGAGTAAAACTCTGTATGAAACAACTGACACAATGATTTAAACATATGTACTTAATAAATAATTAGAAGAACCAGGAGGAAGAAGAGCAAAAGGGACAAAGAGAACTGGAAGGAACTGGAAATGGCAGAGTGACCAAAAGTGACTCGGAGCATCATGTAACAAGGCGACCAAAAATGACTCTGAGCATCACCTAACAAGGCAATTTTGCCATTACAACATTAAGGCTACAATCTGTCTTGTGTGGCCTGGCTTGGACGGTGTCTCTCTAATCTTTAACATAGGATACAGACATTGTTTTAAAGCTAGAAACTTGGGCTTAAATATTTTGAGTAATTAGTTTGGCAGTCAAAGCCATATCATGTTTCCTCATTACATCTAATTTTCATCATGAATATAATAAAGTTCAAAATGAATGTTCTGAGATCTGTTTCTATTTTTAGTGGCTGATATTCCTATATGAAAAGTCAATGTCAATGCATACTCCCTCTTGCTTACGTTTTCTAGGAGCAAGAAATTTTGTAATATCAAACAATATTGTCCACAGAAGTCTGAAATATTAAAGTATCCCCAGTGGAATCAGTAGGCAACGATAGATAGAGCAGAGTGTCATTGGCATAACAGTGATGAATCAGGCTATTTTGTTGGAAAATTGAAGACCATGATAGATAGATAGTAAGGAATTTATTTGGTGAGCAGGCAATCTCTCATGAAAAATATGTGTCGCAGTCAGACACACTAACATTTTGTATTCTCTTAAAGCCTTAAATACCCATATTTTGGAGACCACTCATCTCCTGGCTAATTAAGATGTGCGTAAATAGAATGTGTAAGTGACAGGGTTAAAATCTATTTCTTGAAAAAGACTATAACTATTTGGCTGATTTCGTTAAAATTTGTCAATTTAAAGCCTTCATTGTGAAGGGTCAATATTGGAGGAAACTAGACTTTGGCTTTGAAAAATCCTACTAGTTAGTAGTCCTTTTCTCTGAAGGTTAAATAGATTCAAGTCCACTTTGATATATATGTTTGGAAAATTAAGTAAATTGAACAAAAATGTTCACTAAGAGTAACAAACTTCATAGGAAAAAGTTTCCTAGCCTTTCCATCCTGACATCAAGACACCTATTTGGTGGACATACACATGAATACTCCTCTGTCCTTGAGTACAGGAAGAACCTGTGACTAGGAGGATCAACCAAAAATGACAACATTAATGGGATGTCACTCCCTTTATTAGTTTATATTATATTCCAAAGGTGTTGAGATTTATTTTCATGATCATAATATGTTATAAATAATGCCACTTTAGGAGACTGGGGAGAGAGATTATCCTTCTGGCCATGAACAAGTAAGCTGCCATGTTGTAAGAAAACCACATGTCAAGGAATCACAGGTGGCCTTTAGGGGCGGAGAGCAACCCTCAACTAGCAGTAAGGGAGAAAACAGGACTCTCAGGCCCACAGCCATAAGGAAATAAATGCTGCCAACATTCAGAGTGTCCTTAGAAGCCGATTCTTCCTCAGATAAGCATCCAGGTGACCATGCTACTTGGCCAACACTTGCTTGCATCCTTGTGAGAGACCCTGAGCAGAGGACTCAGCTAAATAGTGGTCAGGATCCTCAACTGCACAGGGTTAAATAATAAGGGTATTGTTTTCAGCCATTAAGTCTGTTATAATTTGTTATGCAGCAATAGAAAACTAATACACCCACTGTGGTAAGCATTATTTTAAACATCTAGCAATGGCAGAATATAAAGGTAAGGAACATATAGAGACAAAATAATGATGTCAGTTGTTTGACCTGCACGTGAAATTATTGCATTATTTACACAATTTTATTGTCTGCTTTTTGCCTAACATTGCAGTATATTAGGCCTACAAAACGTTATGCCAAAATAGAAGGTATTTATTCATTATCTTAAAAAAATCTTGCAGTGTAAAGGACAGGCTTCCACTTATAAAAGAAAAGGTGATACACTGAAGAGAAAATTTTGGCAAATGGTAAAGCATAATTGAAGTTTGTCATTTACACACACATATTTTATTTTATGTTATTTTATTTATAAAACAAATCATCTCCAATTTGGGTTAACCTGTTTTTTTAAATATATTTTTATAGGGTACAAAAACATCAGAATACTGAACTTTAGTTTAGTTGTGAGATACAGTCTTATCATTCTCTGAAGTGTGGATTTGGTAAAGGGGTTACCAATACATTAAAATTTAATCAGATAGTTTGTAAATCTTAAAGCTCAATTGAATGTAGGTATCATATATTTCAGTTATAGTAAAAAGATCATATGGACATCTATCTGTGAGCAAATCAAGAGAAAGAAATGTAACTTGTATTCATTCTTACACTTCCTATTTCTAGCATAGCAGTATGCATGTTTAGGCATGAAAATGGTTGTGGACAGAAAAAAAAATTAGAGCATAGAAAGTATAATGCAGTAAATTACAGTCTCTGGGACAGATGATCCCTACAGTTACAGAAGAGAGTGAAATTGGTATGAGTTATTGGATATAAGGAAAATGTTAGGGGAAAATGCAGCACTTAGATTATAAGATAGTGGAGGCAGAATAAATAATAAATTCAAAGATAAAAAATAGCAATTTAGAAACAGAAAATCACTTGGTTAAAACAATGAACCCAGTTCAATGTATAATAATAAACACACTGACTGATGTGGAGTGAATTGATTATACAGAGGCATAATAAAAAATCAGGAAATTTTTTAAAGGTCTAAAATATTTTGGACATTTGAGATACTCAGCTTGATGTAGAAATCAATGGAATGTAATAGCATGCCCGTACAAATAAAAATTACATAAAGATAATGTTATTTAAGAAAGGAAAATGTATACATGAGATAAATTTTTTGACCTCTTATATATAGCAGCTGAGAAAGTGGGTCCAGAAGTCAGAAAGCATGAATTAAAAATCAAGCTTTTTAATTACCTTGCTGTGCTCTGTTCTTTAATATATGCTAAGTTGTAAAATAGGACAATTAAAATACTATCTGTTAGGATTACTTTACATAAGTCCTTAATTTATAAACTACTTGGTTTCTCCCAAAATAGTCAGGGTACGTAGAATCACATAGGTACACATAGTTGTTCTCTTTTTGAGCATTGTTTTTCTTTACACTTTTTTATAGTTTAGATTTCTGAAATGCATTAACTTAGGGATGAAAACAATGGGTTAGACATAAAAAGCATTACTTAACAGCTAGACATATTTGACAAGTAATAGATAGGTTTAAAGAGTCTCTAAAGTGTCCTGTACCTTACACTTAATAACTGGCCTTTCCCAAGACGTGCCAGTCAATCTTAAATTGTGAAATTTGAACAAGTTACCTTTGTTAAGAAAAGTAAATTATGAATTCACATTCTGTGTGTGTGTGTGTGTGTATCTGTGTGTATGTCTGTCTCTCAGCCATTTCCAAAGGTGAAGTTGCATAAGCACAAACACTGTGGCCATGGGAATATCATTCTCATTTTATAAACATGAGGAAAGAAATACTGCCTCTTTCTTTAATTTGGGCGCTTAGACTCTGCTAGTAGAACTTGTGAGTGGAGTCAGGCACAAATCTACTATTACTGCTTTTGGTAGCAAAGGAAGCCATTGCTTTCACATCTGTGAAAATCCCAGAAATTGAATCTCCAAGCCATTGACTTCTGAATTAAAAATCAATCTGGATCAGAGACTTGGAATGGTCCACCTGGATTTAAACTCCGGTTGCACCATAGGAACCAAATATTTCCTTTGCTGTGTTGAAAATTGTGAGCTATGCTCTATGACAAATATCCTTTTGATTAAACACCCACTCACATTTGTCAAGGTTCTGTCAAGTGAAAATTTCAGATTCTAGGGGGACCCTTATCCTCCAATTATTTTGTTCAGAACATTTGGTGTTTTGATTTCTGGGAAAGTTTGCTTTCCTGCAGCATGAATGAGCCTTGCCAAGTACTGAGACGATTAGTACCAACAATAATAATTGAGCCATCATGCGAGGGGAACATTTGAATATGGATAGATTCTCAGTTCCTGCTTTATATATAAAAAAGAAAGCAAAATCTTCCGTGGAAACCAAGGAACCATCACAGCTGTGAAACTGCAATTTTGTCTTATTATTAGAAGTTTCAAGAAAATAAAACCTCAGCATAATAATCAAAGGTTTAGTGTTGTAAAGAAAACTCATGTTATGATTCTGGGCATACTCACTTCAAATGAGTCACAAATTCCAAAATAAACATATATTTTAGTAAATATTTGTTGAATTAATGTTAAAGTAATTATAATTGCATAAAAAACGAAGAAACTCTCAGCTCCACACCAAGGTGTAGAGTATAATTTTAGATTCTTCTTGGCTTATTTGTATGTGGTAATTATTTTCAAGTAATGCCATTAAATTAGAAATTGACAGTCTGCTTTTGCTTGCATAAGAGTCATCAGTAATTTCTTGGGGCCACTTCCAAAGTCTCTTAGTATTTATTTCCATCAAGTATTTAAATGAAATAATTTTTAACTGTCTTTTCAGAAAAAAAAAAATAGCCGATCAGTATATTCACAAAGGCCAACAATGTATTTAGTCCTTTAACAAATAGTTTCTTATTCTGACTGTATGCAAAGGCTGTAGACAAGATGTATATAGTGAAGAGAGAATATTTTATGGCTTTGGCCATTATGGATATAATATTCCGATAAGTGACATAGAAGTAACACATAGTTATAATATTTACTTTAAACTAATAAGAATTATGAAATAGAAGTATATGATATCATGAGCATATACAGTCAAAAATTTGTTATGCTCTTGGGAATCAGCAAAGGCTTACATAAGGGAATAATGATTGAACATCTCTGGGGCAGAGTCAGAGGAGGCACTCTAAATGGTGAATGTAGAATTTTTTTTGAGGGCCCAAAGGAAGCAGAGGCATGGCAAAGTCAAGAAGCAAGCACTTTCACATAGTAAATGACATGAGAAGGCACGTTACAATGATAAAGAGCTTTTATACCAAATTAGTAGCTTTCAATGATACCTCCTATATGATCAGTTCTTGCATTGCTATAAGAAATACCTGAGACTGGGTAATTTATGTCATATATATACACACTCATATAAGTCACATATATATACATATGTCATACATACGTCATATATACACATATATAATTACATCATATATACATATGTGTATGTCATATATACATATATAATTTTCATACATATGTGTATATACATCATATGTCATATATACATATATAATTATGTCATATATACACACACACACATATATATATGGAGTTTAATTGACTCACAATTCTGCAGACTGTACAGGATACATGGCAGCATCTGCTTCTGGGGAGGCCTCAAGGAGCCTTTACTCATGACAGAGAGCTCTTACATGGCAGGAGCAGCACCGAGAGAGTGAGGGAAGGTGTCACACACTTTGAAACAACTAGATCTTCGAAGCACTCATTCACTATACAGCACCAAGTGGGGACGGTGCTCAACCATGCATGAGAACTCTGCCTTCATGACCCAATCACCTCTTACCAGACCGCACTTCCAACACCAGAGATTACAACTCAGCATCAGATTCGGGTGGAGACACAGATCCAAACCATATCACCTCCTTAGATGCTTCCAGCAATGACTGCTATTCTCAGTAATCAGGGATTCCTCTTGTTTTTTCTCTATCTTAGGTACAGTTTCATGAGGTTTATTTTACTATAACTACAGGTGGCCACAGTCCCTCCTTCTGCTTTGAGTACTGACAGCCTCTTATTCGTGCCTTGCCTGCTACAACAACTTAAGTGACAAGTTCAGTTTTCTTCCTTCTGGTAGTTTTGGAGAATTCACATTTGTCTTTTACTATACTGCCATAATACTATAAATAAATTATCTAGAATTTTTTTTCAAAACCCTACATTGACACATTGGGGCAGGCTTCACACACAATTTTGGGGGCTAAAAATTACATACACATACGTTTACGTTGGCACAGAAAGTGTTGTTACACAATATTAAACATAAACTACTTTCACAGCATTTAAAAATTGATAGATTTGGTAAAAGACCAAGAATAGCTAACACAATATTGACAGGAAGAACAAATTCAGAGGATTGACACAACCCAACTTCAAGACTTACTATGAAGCTATATTACTCTTCAAAACTGCTGAAAGAACAGACAGACAAATGGAACATGCTAGAGAGTGCGGAACTAAAACCACATATGAAGAGTCAACTGATCTTTGATAAAAGAGCAAAGAAAATACAATGGAGAACAGATAGTCTTTTTGACAAATTGTGCTGATGAAACCAGATAACCACATGTTAAATATATATATATACACATATGTATACATATAGACACAACACTTAACACCCTTCCCAAAAATCAATTAAGTGGAACATAGACTTACTTGTAAAATGAAAAATTATAAACTTCCTAGAAGATAACATACAAAAAAAACTAGATGGCCTTGGATATGATGACTTTACATACAATACCAAAGGCAATACGAATATTTGTAAAACTGGATTTCATTAAAATTAAAGACTTCTGCTCTGTGAAAGACACTGTGGAGAGAATAAGACAAGCCAAAGACTGAGAGAAAATATTTGCATAAGGCAAATCTGGGGAAAAAAAACTTTTACTCAAAATACACAATGGATTCTTAAAACTTAACAATAAGGAAATGAACAGCTCAAATTTTAAAACTGGCAAAAATCTGAAAAGAAACTGCATCAAAAATATAAAGATGGCAACTAATCATATGAAAAGATGTTCAACATCATATGTAACTGGGGAATTGCAAGTTAAAACAAGTTACCACTACGCACCTATTTGAGTAGCCAGGACACTGATAATACCAAATACTGGTGACAAGGTGAAGCATTAGAAACTTCGTTTCATTGCTGGCGGGAATGCAAAATGGTACAGCCACACTGGAAAACAGTTTGGCAGAACTGCTCTGCAAAATGAAACATTTTTAGTCATAAGTTGCAGCAATTGTACTCCTTGATATTTACCAAAATGCAAAATGCAATAAAACTTACGTCCACAGAAACCTACACAGTAGTGTCTCTGGAATTGGTGGGTTCTTGGTCTCACTGACTTCAAGAATGAAGCCGCGGATCCTCGCGGTGAGTGTTACAGCTCTTAAGGTGGCGCGTCTGGAGTTTATTCCTTCTGATGTTCGGATGTGTTCGGAGTTTCTTCTTTCTGGTGGGTTCACGGTCTCGCTGGCTCAGGAGTGAAGCTGCAGACCTTTGCGGTGAGTGTTACAGCTCATAAAAGCAGTGTTAACCCAAAAAGTGAGCAGTAGCAAGGTTTATTGCAAAGAGCAAAAGAACAAAGCTTCCACAGCGTGGAAAGGGACCCGAGCGGGTTGCCCCTGCTGGCTTGGGCAGCCTGCTTTTATTCTCTTATCTGGCCCCACTCACATCCTGCTGATTGGTAGAGCCGAGTGGTCTGTTTTGACCCGGCGCTGATTGGTGCATTTACAATCCCTGAGCTAGACAGAAAGGTTCTCCACTTCCCCACCACATTAGTTAGATACAGAGTATGGACACAAAGGTTCTCCAAGGCCCCACCAGAGTAGCTAGATACAGAGTATCCATTGGTGCATTCACAAACCCAGAGCTAGACACAGGGTGCTGATTGGTGTGTTTACAAACCTTGAGCTAGATACAGAGTGCCGATTGGTGTATTTACAATCCCTGAGCTAGACATAAAGGTTCTCCACCTCCCCACCAGAGTAGCTTAGATACAGAGTGTTGATTGGTGCATTCGCAAACCCTGAGCTAGATACCCAGTGCTGACTGGTGTATTTACAATCCCTGGGCTAGACATAAAGGTTCTCCACGTCCCCACCAGATTCAGGAGCCCAGCTGGCTTCACCCAGTGGATCCCGCACTGGGGCTGCAGGTGGAGCTGCCTGCCAGTCCAGCGCCGTGCTCCCGCACTCCTCAGCCCTTGGGTGGTCGATGGGACTGGGCGCCGTGGAGCAGGGGACGGCGCTCATCGGGGAGGCTCCGGCCGCACGGGAGCCCATGGAGTGGGTAGGAGGCTCAGGCATGGAGGGCTGCATGTCCTGAGACATGCCCCGCGGGAAGGCAGCTAAGGCCCGGTGAGAAATCGAGCGCACCGCCGGTTGGCTGGCACTGCTGGGGGACCCAGTACACCCTCCGCAGCCGCAGGCCCGGGTGCTAAGCCCCTCATTGCCCCGGGGCCAGCAAGGCCGGCCAGCTGCTCTGAGTGCCGGGCCCGCCAAGCCCACGCCCACCCGGAACTCCAGGTGGCCCGCAAGCGCCGCGCGCAGCCCCGGTTCCCGCTCGCGCCTCTCCCTCCACACCTCCCTGCAAGCTGAGGGAGCCGGCTCCGGCCTTGGCCATCCCGGAAAAGGGCTCCCACAGTGCAGCGCGGGGCTGAAGAGCTCGTCAAGTGCCGCCAAAGTGGTAAGCCCAGGCAGAGGAGGCGCCGAGAGCGAGCAAGGGCAGTGAGGACTGCCAGCACGCTGTCACCTCTCAGTAGCTTTATTCATAATTGCTAAAACTTGGAAGCAACCAAAATGTCCTTCAGTAGGTGAATGGATAAACAAACTGTGGTTCATCCAGACAATGAGATATTACTCAGTGCTAACAAAATGATCTATCAAGTCATGAAAAGATATGGAGCAACTTTAAATGTGTATTACTAAGTGAAATAAGCCAATCTAAATGGCTATATACTTTATGATTACAACTATATGAAATTAGTGAAAAGGCAAAACTATGGAGACAGTAAAAAAAAACATCAGTGGCTATCAGGAGTTAATCAAGAGGAAAGGATGGACTGGTGGCCACCAAGGATTTTTAGAGCAACAACACTATGCTGTGTGATACCATAATGACAGATACATATAATGCATATAACAGATATGCATAAAGGTAGATCCATTTTCTCAAACTCAGAATGTACAACACCAATAGAACTATGGACTTTGGTTCATAATAATACCTCAATGTAGGTTTATGGATTGTAACAAATTTACCACTCTGGTGGGGGATGTTGATAGAGGAGGAGGCTGTGCATCTATGCTATACCTCTACTTCCTTTGGGCCCCTTGATAGAGGGGAAGGCCGTCCAGTGTATGGGAAATCTGTACTTTCCACTCAATTTTGCTGTGAATCTGAAACTGCTCTAAAAATGATAGTTTATTTAAAAATAAGGAAATAGTTAAAAAAGCAAACTCCCCCTTTCCAGTGGAAAAAATAGATTTCCAAAAACTATTTATACTTTTCTTTGTGAAAAATATGACAGTAATAGATTATCATATAAATCAGCAAATGAGTGGTACACTCTGTTCCCATTTGATACATGCTCTCCAGTTCATCACATTCCAACATTTTCATGGATCTTGAATATGGAGGCCAAATGTTAGATGCCATTTAGTCCACTTAATTCTATTAAGGAATCTGTGTCCCATCTGGGCAATTACACTGATGACCCTGACAACGTGGATACAAGTTTCATCTTACTCCTAACTGCATTTCCGTTTCTCTTATATTGTATGGTGTATCTGTTAACTCTCTCTTCACTCAGTTTAATTCTTATATTATTCTGTTTTTCATTGTAATTCATGTTGATATTATAATTTAGCTTATCAATGCCTTCCAATATTTTAGTATAGAATTTATCACTTCTTTTTTTTATTCAACACTAGTAATTTTATTTCAAAATATAAATATTTCACATTAACAAAGAAGTTACATCGGTAGGTTGTCAAAGCAAGTTAAAGCTAAGAAACAGCATTTGTGTGAGAACAGAGGGTATTTATTGTATTCGAATATTCTTTTTTACTTTTGAATTGCCTCCTTCACCTGAGAACCCAGGGATGATACATTTTCAAAGAGTTATGTAAGCAATTACAACTCTATATCAAATCTTAGTTCAAAATCAAATTGTACTGGAAATACACTTCAGTTACCTAAATAAGTGGCACTGCAAAGGGCAAAGAAGGGTTTTCTTTGGGATGGCTACAATGACAGTTACATCTGCTGGGTCTCTGCAATAAAAAATAAATGGTATTTGATAATAAGCCAAAATGATCAGGATTTGCTTCCATACTTTTCACTGTAAAATAAAAAGCTAGCAAAAAGCTAGTAAGAAACCAGATGTCTAGTAAAGAACTCTGGACTTGGAGTCAGAAGTTCTGCAACTAAATTCTGGCTCCATCATACACATACAGCCGGTTAGTAACAGAATTCAGAATAGAATAGAGTTCTTTTTTTTTTCTGTCAGTCCGTTGTTCTACTTCTCTTTCCTTTTCTTCATGGTTGAGCAGCTTTTGGCAAAATGTGTTCCTTATAGCAGTAGTTCCAAGAGATGTTAATAGATGTAAGAAAAAAGTGTGTGAGAATTGATCACTTCTTGTAGTGAGCACTGGTATACAGTGAATTAGATAAAAGGTATTAATATCTCTTCACAGTCTCCCTGCACTCCCATTGGCTGCTTTGTAGGTGAAAGTCTCTATGACGTACCAAATACAGCAATATTCCTTGATAATTTTATAGTCTTCCAAAGACAAATAAATAAGTTAATTTTAAAAGTAACTTTGGACTATGCTACCTTTTATATTTTTAATGTGCCTTTTCTCATAAATAAAATACAAATGTCTAATATTAAATATTCAATGATTATGTTCAAAACCAAAAGTGATATCTTTCTTATATAAATGATCAAATATAGAATCACAATAAATACATTGTTGACAGTTAACAAATTGGTAACTGGGATCAAAGATCTGGCTTCAAACCTGGAATTCTGAAGTCAGAATTTTGCTGTAATGGCAGATAAGGTAAGAATGCATTATAAAATAACAACCTGCTCTTTTCAATTTTTCCTAGATTAAACATTTAATCATATAGTATTTCTTATTATGAGGGTTTTCATGAAATATTTTATTCTTTAAGAGAAGAAAAAGAAAATATAATACAAATATAAATATAATTAAGATGAAACACACTATGCTATTGTATTTATTTTGAATTTGGTTATAATTCTATGCATATTAATTAAATACTAGCCTAACAAATAAGTAACGTTGTTCCAATAATAAATGAACCATGATTAGCATTACTTGTAATTTGGTAATTTCAAATCTAATCTATTCATTAGTGTCTCTGATACTCGTTGTCAAACATTATTACTCTCTTTTAAACTGGCTTTTCAAAATGAACATTTAAAAAACTATTATTACTGCTACTATTATCACTACTACTACCCTGACTTTTGTTTTTAACTAACTGCTATATTGCAGTATGTTCCAGGTATGTACACATATTTCTGATTTATGTAACTTTAAGCTGCAGTAATTATATGTCATGTTTGAAAATGGTTGCATGTATCTCAACTAGGGCTAAAATTAAAAGCCACTAAGAATTTCTTACATAACTTTTAAAAGGGCTTTCAAGATATGTTCAGATTGTTTAGAATCCCTAATGTCTTTAGATTCAAGTCATCAAAATGGAAACAGGTATTTTTCTAAATGTATTCTAGGCATGAAATAAAGACAACATATTCTAAGAGAAACAAGACAAACTGTACTTATTTTTTAAGGCTATGGATTACATAATCTCAATTATTTTCCTTAAGTCATGATTCTCTTAAGTGTTTACTTCCAGTAGCACTCTGTGATCATATTTGCAAAGTGATCAGATGAATAAGTGTAAAGTTTTTGTCTATTTTAAGCGATTAAACTCTTAAATTTTATCCTTTAGATCAAAGTTCCCAAGGACAATTTTACTGCATATACAAAACTGTTTTCTTATGGGAAATAAAGTAACAAAAATAAGATCACTTTGCAAAATTCACCCATATCTGAAACTTGTGGTTGAGTTCTTACTTCCTTTGCATGCCTCAAAGTTTATAGGAACCGATACATTATGAAACAATTCTTTTGGGATATAAGTAAATCCTCTAGCTCAGCACAACCCGTGAAAATCCTGGACTGTTAGATATATGCAATTCTTTTGTTCTTTCTTCTCAGCAGTTATCCCTACTGATATAGTCAGTGTTTCGTCTCAGCATGAAAGAACATCAGATAACGCTGCACTCTGAAAAGTAGATAAAATGAGGACTCTCAAATGAGAATGAATTAGAAATGTCCCCACAGTAGCAACCAGGAGTTAAAAACATGAAACTGACAAATGTACTACAGAGGGCGTTTACAAAGAGTTTTCCACTTCGACTTCATATTCTTCACAGAGATTATTAGTACTGGAAAGTGTCAGACAGCAAATGATAAACCTGGCGATGACAGATTTATGATTTAAAGCAAAACCAACTGTCTAGTAGATATCCGTCTGATGACAGCTTTTAAATATAAAAACAAATAAGCAAGGCATTTTCTCAAATTGTCTCAAAATTATCTGTTTCACTGGATGGGTGGATGTTTTTAGGGGGTCTTATCTTTTACTTCACTGTGATAGTGATAGAATTTACAGAGAACACATTTTTTCAAATATCTAAGGAGGAAGTCACGAGAATACTTTGTAACATATAAAACCTTTTCTGTTTAATATTTATTTATATAACAAACTATTTTCCTGAAGGACACACAATTTGTTATGAGTCTCTTAAAAAATTTATTAAGTTTCCTCTTGAATGAAACTTACTTATTTTAACCCTTTCGAATAAAGAAAGAAAGAAACTGAAAACCAGAAAGATTCTTTTTGGTGTATACATTTTATAGCTTTTTTTTCTTCCTGAAATCACTGTTATTATTCATATATTTTATTCATAATACAAAAATGTTCAAGTTTCTGATTAATCTTCCTTTTCAGTGAGTTAAAAATTTGGGTTCCATCATGGCAAAGGTAGTCAAGTAGCATAGCATATATCAGCTTAGAGGATGAGTTTATTAAATTCCTACTAGGATCAGATGCCGTTCTAAACTTAAACTGGAAGAGTAACACTTATACATGTGTGCACACACACACACATACATACACACAATTATTTTTTCTTCTCAGATGTTTTTCAGAATTATACAAAATTAAGGCAGCATTGCAATTAAATGTCTAGAATAATACGATAAAACAAGAACATAGTATTTTGGCAGACAAGCATACAAGTAATAATCTGGTGTAGGACAGATGAGGGAGTACATTCCACAGAATGTGAATGATAAGCTGATACATAAAGTATATAGAGAGTTCACAAATTAAAGTGAGTGGAGGAATCAAGTAAACATCCTTCAAATCAACTTATCGTATGAAAACTTTATAACATAAATATAATTATATAACATATCATATCGCATCTGTTTCTCTAAACATTATAAGCCAAACAAATTCTCTAGATGTACTCAATTACTATATCGTCATCATTTATTTAGTAACTACCATAGGCCTCATATCATATTCTCTACATTGTTTTTATCTGATGGCAAGATTAAAAAATAGATTTTTTTTTCACTTCAGACAAAAAAAAAAATGAGGAGGCTCAGCGTCATTGAAATCAAATGTCTTTTAAATGGCCTATATGTCAAACTCCAAAACTCAGAATCGTAAGCACAATCCTACCCTTATTACTCTTCTTTGGCACTGTGTAGATACAGGGACCCAAGGATCTCATAGTTCTTAGCAACAATTTTACTTAATAGACTTTCACTTTTTCTGAAATTACATGGAGCACATTTAAATGGGTTACTGTTTCCAGAAACTTGACATGGTAACTATGACATTATATTTTTTTTCTCCAGCTTACTCGTTAGTTATTAACCAGGAAACTATGTCTCTGCCATTGCATACTTGTTTCTGAAGTATGTTTGAAATGTTTTCTTCATGGAAGAACTAATTCGTAGTTCTAGCAGCTAGCAAAAACTCCAAAATGTTTAAATCTGATACTGTAGTGAAGAATCATGCCAGTGGATTTGGTTGCCATTTACAGACGCAACCTTTGAGAATCTGGCTTTGCGATATTAGGTATAGGCTTATATACATCTATTGTTTTCTGGGGAAAAAGTGCTTCTCATAGGACCTGTTTAAGTGAATAAATGGCTTGAATATCAGGAGTGGATACCTAAGAGATTGGAAGTTAGTAATTTAGAAAAGATCTTTATTTCTGACAAATTCAAGTAAAGCATTTTAGTTTGAATTATTTGATAAATAAGCTAAAAGCATAAGAGAAAAAATTAAAGAACACTTTTGGAAATTCTTGTTATATTTGTATGTGTGACAGACCAAAATTCATCTAGTTTTGTTCAAAACTCACAAATATTTGATAATGAATCTTTTCCTTGAGGGTTAAATGCAAAGCCAGACTTCTGCTGGCAAGGTCCTCTGGTAAACCTTAAAATGCTCAAATCATGATTTTACTGTCTTCAAGATTTCTACTTCTTCACCTAAACACAATATTTCTAAGGGTGCAGACAGGCCCATAAAAGTGAACAAGAAAGAGGGATTATTATTTTATAGCAGTTATAAATAGAGATTTGGGGAATAGTGAATACCTGCCTCAAGAAATCTATAGATTTTTACCCATTTTTTTAAAAGACCGATTCTTTCTCTCCCTCTCCTCTCTTTCCCCATCCTGTCCCTCTTTCTCATGTACATGCACAGATTTTGCTGGAAATTATTTGGTGAATGAAAGGACTCGTGAAAGACCTAAGATGCATTAATAGTTTTCTATTCATATTCAGAAGGAAATTATATATTGTACTTTAGGACATTAAGAATAGAAATAATTGCCAATTAAGACATTAAGATGTGTTTAAATATATTTTAATAAAATAGAGTATTTAAATGTCGTTTCACGTTTTTGTTGACGATCCTGGTGTTATCCTGGCCTCCTTTTAGCTCCAGCTCAGTCCTTTGCATTCTGCAAAGTATGTTGCATAAGTGCTCCCCGTCCTCTCAGAAACCAGCGAGATCCATCCCAGAGAGTATATTATATATTCTCACTTTTAAAAATTAAAAACTGCAAGTAGTTATTTATTTGTACATCCACCAAACACAGTGAATCATAGATCTATCCAGGAAAGGGCAGACTATTGACTGGCTCCTCCTTACCTTGCAGGCTTCTCATTTCATAGGAAGGAATGGCTGCCCTTGGAGGATTTCTTCCTGAGCCTCCACAGGGATCTCCTTTCTTAATGCATTCCTATAAACCATGTGGTGTGGGTAATGAGTCTCTCTCCTTGCTTTCCCTCTTCATCTTTGAATTTTATTCATCTCTGCTTTTATTGATGTTTATACCCTTGATATATTTATGAAATCAATCTCCTGTCCTTCACCTTCAGATTATAGTTGGACAGTGAACCCTCTCCTTGAGATCTCAATATCTACTTCGAGTAGACTAGGTTATCAAGCACTATTCTTGATTTATAACTGTATTCTTCTCCAAGAAGTAGTGTCTTTTGTTTGCCTTTTCCTCCCACGATGAAACAATGTAATCAATTTTTGATATTAATATTCACAATGATGGCAATATAAAATGCAAAGTATAAACCCTTTTTAGAAAGTGATTTGACAGCAAATATGGAGAACTGATGTTTTCATATATTTTGACTATAGGGAAAGGATTCCAAGACAATTATTCAATTTAGAGCAAAGGTGCAATACCTGAAGATATCCATTGCAATTTCATCTCCAGTGGTAAAGATCTAAACACAACTTGCTGTTAAGCAATATTATATGGTTAAGATGATTATGTTACATCAATTAAATGCATTTGGTTTGTTCATTTAAATAATACCTATCAAGACGATGCAAAAATGCAAAAAGAATTTATGTTATAACTCCCACATAAGAAACATAAACACATACATATATGCATAGATACACACATATATGTATATATATAAATCTATAATGGCATATTGGAAAAAGTAAATAATTGTTTTACTAGAGTCTAAATGTGATTAATCAACTTTTAATTTCAATTTTTGTTGGTATATTTTTATGTATGCATATTGAATAAAACAACACATACGATTTGGAAAATAACTTTGGAAAAACAGTTATTAAGTAAATATTCATAAAAAATGCATGTTGAACAATGTCTGCAAGGTTTATCATCTAAAACATATTTATAAAATAGCAACAAACGTACAACACAGACAACTAAATCTTAACTACTGCATTTAGGCATGAAATACGTTTATCTTAAGATATCAGAATCTCTACAAGATTATTAATAATACACATTCTTAAGAAGTTTACTGATTTATTTAAGAATTGTATTTATTTGAACCATTTTTTTCTTCAAATTTTGATGTAATAGAACAAGTGTTCAATAGATTTGTTGGTGAAATATCTACCATAGTAGAGTTTCTAAAGCCTGTTTGTTGTATCCTCTTGAAAAAAATATAACACATTTATATTAAAAATGGAGCATACAATTGTATCTGCTATACAGACATGCTTACATGTCTTGATTTTCTACATAAATTTTGAAGTTTCCTTACACCGGATATAGAATCTGAAGCAGATGCCGTTATATAAATGCTTCCTGAATGGCTGCTATGGGCCCAAAATTTCCAAATTCTGTTTATTCAGTGGTAAATAAGACAGACAAAATACATGCCATATGAACCTTACATCCTACTGTAGGAACAGAAAATACAGAAATACACAAGTACATAAATAATATAACTTTAGAGAGTAGCAAGTACTATGAAAAATACAACTACAAAACTTATAGAGTTGGTTCTCTTTTGGTCTTAGAATCAATAAGCTAAAAGCATATCAAGTAATAATCATACATCAAACAGAAGTACTATTACAGCCAAAAGAATATTGCAGGGGCTTAGAATATCTTTCTTTTTCACTAGTAGATTACTGATCAGTTCTGTCCTAACTCTGCTTATAACAAAATTGACATTCATACACAAAAAGGAAAACACAAACATTTAAGGTTATAAAATTTAAAATGTCTGTGAAATTAAAGTAGAAAAAAGTCCTTAATAAAGTTTTAATCAGTAATTTTAATATATCTTAAAATATTACAACTGTGAATCATTAATGTGTGCATCCTATTTTAGAATAGATATGAGAAGAATTATGCATCTTACAGTTTGATTAATGTTTTAATAGTTCCCCTATTTTTCATTGGTTAATAGTTTATAAATAATCTTATATCTAACCCTGTCTTTGAACTTATTGTGAAGAACTGCATTATTCAGTTGAAATTGAATAATATGTTGTGTTATAAATACTTCATTTTAATAGACACAAAATAGATCCTATCTTTACAGGTTTTATATATAGCATTGCCTCATATTTGTGTAGCTCAAATGTATCATGTAATGATATGTTGTGTTTGCATTTTTATTATGACTTAAAAAATACAGGCTATAATGGTGCTATGAAACTCTAATACAGAAACTTGGTGAGAGGACCGGTTCAGGTTGGTGGTCTGAGTAAAAATTTTTGAGGGCAAATTCTCTGAACTTGAATCCCAGACTTCACATTTAAATCCTGAGTAAATCTGATCAATGTCTCAAATTATTTGTACCTCGATTTTCTCAATTATAATATGGATAATATGCTAATACCTACCTCACAAGTTATTGAATGAGTTAACATTACTAAAGAACTTAGAATATATGGTGTAGAGTAAGTGCTACATATGTCTAGTAATTATTATTCTTTATTTCATTCTGAGTGTCTGAGTGTCCAAGGGGAATTATAAATAGTACTTTGTCATGGTCAAAATATAGAGTTTGCATATACTGGAAGAATGACAGGGTGAGGAACAAACCTGGTGAAATAGACCAGGGTCAGATTATGATTGCTATAGTAAAATACTAAGTCACAATAGAAAGTATACAATTTGGGGGGAGAAAAGAGAAAATACACACACACACTCCTATATAAATACACACACACGTACGTTACACACACACCCCTATATGAATACACACACACATACATACATTACACACACACACATATACATATACATAGGTGATGTTATCTAGTGGAAAGTTGTTTATAATACTTAAAAATTAAGTAATAATTCTGTCATATCTTTTATTATTGCTAATACATATTGTACAATTAAGTTTCTACATAGAAAGGACAACTATAGCTGCTACATACCTATAGGCAAATAAAGAAATGAAGAATTTCTTTATGAAAATGGAAAAATAAATAAACTTGCCATAATGTGATGGTTAAAAGGCTACAGACTAAAAAATCAAAACAAAGCTGCTAAAATGGTCCAGTAAACGATGAGATCATAAATAGGGCCAAGACTTGAAGTGATAAAAAGGGTGATAGTAGAGACATTTCAAGAGAGTATGGCTAGGACATAAGATCTTACATGTTCTTGCATCCTCAGCACTCAGCAAAGTGCATAATACATGCTCATTAAATTTTAGTATCATGATGAATTATGAGCATTGAATATTCTAGTAGAGAAGAAAGAGAAAAAAATATTAGAGGTGAACTGCAGTTTCTTCTTCAGTTTTTTCTTGGGTATTTAGGAGGCTAATGATGCCAACTTAGATTTTGAACAAGGCAGTAGAGAAAGCTTTGTAGCAGGAACAGGAAGTGACACCATTGAGTTTCAGATAAATTTGAAACCACATGAATAAGCGTATCAATGTGATACATTTACTATTCACTGATCTCTTTAAGTAGCTCATTAAAATTACTCTACTTCACTGAGCTAAATTAATTTAATTTAGCAATGTGTTGGCAATATAAGTCCTCCAGTAGTTTAGCCCTTTACTATGTAGGATAGATATATTTTGTTAACTAATTTAAATTCGGTGAGTACCCATTTTAATGAAACATAGTATAAAGTGCTGTAGGAAACCTGCTTCTGATGGGAGAAGAAGAAAGTTAGGAAGCAGAGAAAGGGAGGAAGAAAATTTCTTTTGAGGACTATGCCTTTAGGAATGAGCTAGAAAGGACCAGAAGATCAGAGATGGCAGAGGAAAAGAGGACCACATGGGTTTTAAGAAGGTTAAATTTTAAATGTAGCACGGAATAGGATTAAAATGAGGATAACAGAATTTTCTAGCTTCTGCACTTATTTTTGTAGTTTTTTTCTTTTCTTTTTTTTTCTTAAATTAAATAAAAGGCTGAATTTCACTTTGATCCACTAAAAAGCTAGTTAATGATTATAATTTAGATGCTAGTGTAAGGCAATAGCTATTTATACAAATTATTACCCTGAGCACCTGCTCCAATTTTTCATGTATTATGCTAACAGTGTTTTTTGTCTTAATTAAAAATGTTAATTAGTGGTGATATAAACAGCAAAAGAAGAGCTGGTAACATATGCACAAGAATTTTACAATATGTGCATAACTTTTTCAAATTGATAAACTAATCATGAAAGCATCTAAAACACTTAAAAACAGTTGCAAATTTTCAAATGAACCTGAGATCGTTCCCTGAACATTAGAGTGGGTTAACATATTATTGTTCTCTGCTTTCACATATTTTACTTCTTGCCAAATTATTGCACATTTATGAAATAGGAACGCTGCTATCTCCATTTAAATGCGTTACATTTGGATGCCTAGCATGCTTTTCCAGCATGTTTTTACATTTTGAAGTTTGCTGATCATAACTTATCCCAAAACCACTTCCTAGAATATTTGGAAATTTCTCCTTCACAAATCCACCACTAAAAATTTGGCAGGTATTTACGTTGATTACTAGTAAGGATGAGGAGAAAGGAAAGTGGAAAGTTGATTTCCGAAGGTGTAAATAATCTTTTGTCCCTTATCCTTTCAGGGAATAATTCACAGGTGAAAGAATCATTGTGATTTTTAATACATTTTACATAGGGGGTCGTGTAATTCTGCCCCCTAAAATACATTAGATTTTTTGTATTGCACTTTAAATATCTTAAGACATGTTTCCGACATTAGACCAACCTATTAGAAAATTTCTGCCTGTTTTATTATTAAAGCAAACAAAAATATTGGCAACTGAATAATTCAGCTAAAAGGTAGGGTGTAGGGGGAGGGATTAGTTTTCTTATTTACATAATGCCTGACTTTTATATATTTGATATGTTTGCAGTGGAACAAATCACAATTTTTTATTTCTTTAAAAGAGTTGAAACCCTATGGCATGTAATAAAAATTGGATAATTGAAAGAATGAAGCTGGGCACAGTGGCGTGCTCTCATTGTTCCAGCTACTCAGGAGGCTGAGCCAGGTAGATCACTTGAGACCAGGAATATGAGGCTGCAGTACATGATTATAGCACCTGAGAATAGCTGATACACCTCAGCCTAGACAATAAAGAGAGACTCCGCCTTTAATAATAATAGAAATAATTAATATGGTAATTCAATGTTATTTCTTCAATAATATTCTCTTTATCTCTTACAGCCATTTAAGGGGAAATATAAAACTATACAATCAATAAGCTTCAAATGTATGAAATTAAATGATCAAATTAACATATGGGCCCTTTATAAAACAGAAATAGCCCATCTTCTTGGAAACAGTGTGCTCTAATTGGAAGCACATTGGAAATTAGGAGATCAAATCTTCAGTTCTCTCATTTTACCTTGGCTGATTTCTTCTAGTCCACTGGTTTCTGATCAAATACCACATTCTTGGAGAGAATTTTCTTAATAATCCAGGTCACCGTGATATCCTTCTACCTATACATACATATACAACCCTGGCATATACTTACTGTCACATTTTTAAAACTTTTCTTTGTAGCCCTTTCAACTTATAAAATCGTTATATTTATTTTTTTGCCTGGTTTATTAAAATGAGAGGTCCATAACAGCAAAGACCTAATCTGCTCTTGTTCCGCTACGTTTTCAGTTGATAGAACAATGCCTGGACCCTGACTGAATGCTTCTGTAGAATGACAGAACTGTCAGCAAGTATTGATGAAGAAATAGAAGCTGACTGATAGTGGAATTGGATAGATTCCTCTTGACCTTGTTTATTTACCCCAGGAAAGGTTTAGATTAGTGACAAATTAAAGAAAGTGCTGTAGAATCCTACGGTCCTTTACCTTTGCCTGAATAACTGTTGTTTTTTTCCAGTTATGAACTTTAAAACATAACATTCACATCATTCTTATCATTGGCTAACCCAGTTAAGAGTAATGCAAACTATAAGAATCATGAATCAAAAAAGATCTGAACAAATACAACAAGGAACTGCATATAGCAAGATGGCATAAAATAGAAAAAGGAACACAAATGGCTTTACAATTGAGCTTTAATGTGAACATTTCCAGTTTATGTGGGGGGCGTGTACACACACACACACACACACACACACACACACGCTCATTTGCCAAACACATATATTAAAAATGTAGCTATATACAAATTTTGATTGAAAATATATCTAATATAATGTTCTTTCATATACAAGGAGAGAGAGACTGCATGTATATAATCTAATCCATGATGCACTGTGTATATCTAAGTCACAATTTCTAACTTCTTTATAGCACACCACGGTGTCATCTGCCGCATTTTATCTATTCACTCTCTAGATGATTGACAGTCAATTTGCTTCCAATTCATTTTCCTGGCTAAGAACACTGCTGCAATGAATAACCTTGCACCTATCCCCATATGGAGATTTCCAGAATGAGTGCCAATCCCTGCAATCTTACCAGCAGTGAAACTCACATTCCCACTAACACTTGGCATTTTCCAGCTTTTTTGATTATTGCCAATCCAATAGACAAAGCCACATCTTATTGTTATTCTAACTTGCTTCCCTCTGCTTAATAATACTTTTGAATTTTTTAAATATATTCATTAGTTTTGGTGACTGCTTCTGGCTAACTTTTGTATTTTTAGTAGTGATGGGGTTTCATCATGTTGACCAGGCTGGTCTCAAACTCCTGACCTCAGGTGATCTGCCCCCCTCGACCTCACAAGTAAACTGACTTTTTATTTCTTTTGTACATTTTTTGTACTTGCATTTTGTCTTTCTCTTGTCGATTCAGAGAATCTCTCTGCCTATTCTAAAGTTGCATCTCTTGTTATTTTAGACTTGAGTATTTATTATATTTTGTCATATAACTTTTAACTCTGACCATGCTCACACTCAATGAGGAGAAATATAACATTGTGATGTAATTATAACAATCATATTTAGCATTATTTTGGTGCATTTGAAAGTTTAGGAACATCTTTGCCACCCTAGGTCAGAAATTTATTCTGTGTTTTTATTAATTATATATTGTAAGTCTTTAAACCAACTGGAATCCATTTTTATGTGTGCCATTAGAAAGAAATCTAATATTACTACTCCCTTTATGCTAATTCAGTTTTTCTAACACTATACACCCAACTATCTGACATGTCTTCAACATATGAAGTGTTGATGCTCACTTCAGAATATTATAAATTTTCATTTTTATTTCTATCTATGCAAGCACTCTATTTTCTCCAAGTTTTTAAATATCTTTAGTTAATACAGGTTATTATTACTGTTGTTGTTGTTATCATGATGGTGACTTTGAAGTACTAAATACTAAAATATTTTTTGGCTCTCCAGGCAGGCCCCTTCTTTATTATTTTCTAATGATGTTGACTTAGCTACCCATAGTTTTGAATTTCTTTGTATGTTATATGTATACCAATGTTAATTCATAAAGGTTTTAAAAATTAAATTGTTAGTGTGATTGCATTGAAATCATAGATTACTTGGTGAAGATAAGACATCTTACATCAGGTTATCTCTTGTAAGAATATGGATTATTTCCCCATTTATTTGGGTCAGTGCAATTTTACTCTCTCAGAACATTTGGCAATATCTAGAGATATTTTTGTCAAAGCAGAGTGGATGCTACTAACATAGAGGCAAGAACGCCAAACATCCTATGATGCACAGGGCTGTCCTCCATGACAAAGAATTATCTGGTCCAAAACGTCAATGGTGCTGAGGTCAAAAAACCCCAATTTAGATTAATTTATCTCTCTCTCTTATTAGCATATTAAAATTTACTCCACAGACTGCCTAATTATTTTCAGTAACACAATTCCTAGACATCTCACATTTTTACTGGCTCTTATGTATCACATCTTATTCTCATTTGTATTTCTATCATATTATTGCTGCCATAGAAAAATGAACCTGGCGGGCCACGGTGGCTCACGCCTCTAGTCCCGGCACTTTGAGAGGTCAAGACAGCAAATCACTTGAGGTCGGGAGTTTAAGACCAGCCTGGCCAACATGTTGAAATCCTGTCTCTACTAAAAATACAAAAATTAGCCAGGCGTGGTGGCACGTGTCTGTAATCTCAGCTAGTTGGGAGGCTGAGGCAGGAGAATTGCTTGAACCCGGGAGGTGGAGGTTGCAGTGAGCGAAGATCACGCCACTGCACTTCCACCTGGGTGGCAGATCAAGACTCTGTCTTAAAAAAAAAAAAAAAAAGAAAAGAAAAGAAAAGAAAAAAGAAAAAAAGAAAAATGAACCTGAGTTGAACATGGAAATAAAACTAAGTTTTGGTTTCATTTCTATGGCCTTGTCAAAATTTTAATTACTTCCAATAGCTCATTTATTCTATTGGATTATTTAGGAGATTCATCTTCAGATAATATATTGAATTTCTATTTTGTCATATCTTATTAATAAACAAACAAGTATTTTATTTGGCTGAGGCATTGATTACAATGTAGTAGTATTAATATTGAACAATATTTTCTTATTCCTGATATTACAGAGAATGTACATAAAGTTTCCTTTAAGTATAATATATATACTTTTAGGTTGTAAATTTTGATAAATAAATGTCAACTTTTATATGCTTAAGAAGTCTCCGTTCTATGAAGCATTTTTTATCACAAATAGGTGATGAACTTATGTGTATTATTGTAGTTTTCTGCAACAGCTAATGAAACAATATGGTTTAATGCCATTAATCTCTTAAGGTTACTGACTATCAGAATGTATCGGTGAAAGTTGTTTCTGCTGTTGAAACTTTCTCATATTCCTGGAATAAAATTTCTTTAACTATAAACTGTATCTATTAAGTGTACTTTTAGAAATGGTAACTTACTGCTTTGCTTTAAATTTTAGCATCCGCGTTCCTCAGTAAAATGGTCTTCTATTTGTTTTTATTTATGCATTTCTTTGCTTGTATGTTTGTTTGTTTTGTCCTGGATTGGTATTGGAAACATGATTAAGAGGGCCTTATTAAACGAACTGATAAAAGCGTAAAACAAAAATGGCACAACTGACTAAAAGAAGGTAACTCTTCCTTGAAAGTTTAATAAAAATAGCTCTTAAAGTTGTCTGGTTTTGACATTTTTGAATGAAGCTCTTGAGTGCTTACTTTGTCTTTGTTAACATGTATTATGATTTATGTTTTATTTCTGTTTCTTTATTTTCCACATAAGTAATATAATAACTGTGATCCACAGGTTTTGACAGAGAGTGTTATCATAAACATTCACTTCTAAGTATTTCTTAAATTATTTTTAATCTAATGGTGCCTTGTAACATGTTATTTTGTCACCGAACACATGGTCTTTAAAGTTATTCTACCATTAATTTCTAATTTTATTGCATTATGACTTTCAATAGATATTTATTAAATATCTGCTTATGCCAAAATGTTGACATGGTCGCTGTTGTGACAGGACATCTTACATTCCATGGAGACAGACAGCAAACAGGTACCATTGTGGCAATGGCTGCTACACTGAATGGTCCAAGAAGACCTACGTGTGGTCTAGACATTTAAAGTGAGAACTAGAAGCTAAAAAGAGGTAAATGTAAAGTCAGATTAAGAACTGTTAAGCAGGCCAGGTGTAATGGCTCAGGCCTGTAATCCCAGAACTTTTAGAAGCCGAGGCGAGCAAATCACTTGAGGTCAGAAGTTTGAGACCTGCCTGGACAACATGGTGAAACCCCATCTCTACTAAAATACAAAAATTAGTCAGGCATGGTGATGCACTCCTGTAGTCCCAGCTACTCAGGAGGCTAAGCATGAGAATTGCTTGAACCCAGGAGGCGGAGGCTGCAGTGAGCTGAGATCATGCCACTGCACTTTTGCCTGGGCAACAGAGTGGGACTCCATTCCCCCCCCCCCCAAAAATAGAAAAAAGAAAAAAGAACCATTCAACACACACACACACAAAATGTCATTAAGCTGAGAAGAGCTAATTTTATTTGAAGAACTCTAAAACTAAATATTAATTAATGCCCAAGCTAAAAGAAAATGGGAATGGGATGAAATTGAAAAGGTATTAGTTAATATCATCTTTCATAGTTCACCATACATGTGTACTAAGTGTAGAAGAAGCCATTGAAAAGCTAAGTGCAAATAAAAAAGTAAAATGTTTTCTATTTTAAAAACTTTGTTTTAACTGCTGTTTTTTGATAAACATCAAGATGCACTGCCAGATCACCCTTCAAGGAAAAAAAAAAACAAAAATCCCAGCTGCTGGTATTGCAGTCAGCGCATAGCTGCCACTTGTCAGCGTTTTCAGGGTTTGCCTCAGGGACAGAAAGACCCCTCATCTGAGGTTATATTCTTTCCAGGGAAGCCCATAACCCAGGGACAGAAAGGCCTAGACATTTCAGTCACCAAGGGAGAGCACCAACATATAATATTTCCTCCAGATGTTCCTCTTTCTCAAGTGTGTGTTGTCCCTGCATTGCAGTTCATCTATGAAGTTTCCTTTCTCCTGCTTCTTTTCAAAAATATGCATCCCTAGTAAACACCTTACATCCCAAACTCTGTGTTGGTATCTGTTTTAAGGAAACCAACGTGTACTTCGATTGAATAGTGGAGTGTAGAGGGCAACAGTATATTAGGAGATGAGTAGAACAGTCTTGGTTAGAAAGATGGAGGCAGGTACATGCTACAGATCTACTTAACTGAAATTCACAGTTCTCAATTCTAAAAATTGCTATTTGGCTTCAGAGAAACTTTGACTCAAACTGTTAATCTGTGTTTAACTAAATGGTAACTTGTATCTTTGGTTTCTCCTCAGAGCTAGTGATGTACGTTTGCAACTTTTAAGTGTTCTTTCTTAGGTAGAGTTGTACTTACGTGATACTTTGTTTTGCTCAAGTTTGTCTTCTTCAAGACAAAAGTTGAGTCTCCTCATTGCTTGACTTAGTATCAACATAACTTCTGTCTTCTCTCATTTTGTTTTTATTTAAAATATATGAGGTTGACCACCCTGTTTACAATGACTGTACCAGAGAAGAGATTTTATACAATAATTGGCATCTCAATAAATGACTTATAATTATTTCCGTGCATAATTCAACAATATTATATTATTTTATATACTTAATCTCAGAGCATAGTAAATCCTGTTAGAAATATCACTCATGATTCTAGCAATACATATCCTTTGGGAATCCTTGTGCCGCCAGCATAATGGTCAAGAATAGGTTCAGGCCCATGGCTTCTTTAGTTAAAAATGCTTTATAAAAACAGAATTACTGCGTTGGTAAAAGTCCTGTCAAGAATCGGTAACTGGCCAGAAAATATCTGCTGCTGAATATCAAAAGAGGAGTGAAAATTAACTATGATCTCATGGCAGAATAAGGCAGTGATGGCTTGATGATGTAATCTCTGTATTTTGCAAGGTATTCTTGATCATTTTATCAGAATATAGTGTCATAGCCATAGCCTTCAAGAGTGAATTCCCAGAATTGCTGTTATTAAGGCCATAAAAATTAGCTGAAAACAATAATGTATAAGTCTTCAGCTTCCACAAATATAAGTACATGGAGGAATTTAATAAGCCCAATAAGATTAACCCAAAACAAATAAATGTCTCTCAAGTTTTTCCATTGAAATAACCAGTTGAAATTAAAATAGCAGTCATTCTATAACTTGAACAATCATTGATAGAGTATAACTCTGAAGAATACTTTTTAAAAACAAAATTCTGTTATTCAATAATATATGCTCAATTATGGAGTATGAGATACATTCACATATTATGCAATAATATGTCACCTAGATGGTTAGAGATTAAGAGAGTTTCCAACAGCTATAGAAAAGCAAATTTAATTATGACAATCCTTAGGATCATTCTTTATCTACTTAACATATGATGACCTATTAAACACCTGTGGTACAGAGATGGCTCTATGACATGGACACCTTCTGTGATATAGAGGTATTGTTGGGAAGCATCTGGCTGTCCAGCCACAGGATTTGTAAACATCCTTGCACCAGGTGAGGCCATGTTTCTGAGTTCTGGCCAATGGATTATAGGCAGAATTGTTGTATGCCACTTTCAAAGCATAACTTATAAAAAACCCTCTAGGATCATCCACTGTCTCACTCTTCCCTGTCTGTGGACTAGATGTTAATGTTGAAGATTTCCTTAGAAGCCATTGAAAAATTTCACAAGTTGAAGATGGAAGAGATGTGGTCAATTCCCAAACAACAGTGTGGATCACATTAGGACATCGCATCATAGAAAGTGATAAAAGCTTCCTAATTATTAAGATCAAAATAAATGATTAAGTAATTCTACCTGTTTCTGAATATAGGTCGCTAGATATAGATATATAGGTATGAATAGTAAATATCTGATATTTTCTTCAACTTGCCCCAAATTAACACTTTTTGTGTGTGTGAGGAGCCCTTATGTTTAAGTACTGCGGAGATCTTTAACACACATTGAAATGAAAACGTGCTTTTACCTTTCTGTTCTTATCATCAATCTGCCCATCCCCTTACAATGCATCTTGTTAACCTCCTGAATTAGAGATTCTTCCAAATAGAAACCTTTTTATTGACCACTTTTTCCTCAACGGCTAGCATAATACTTGATTCCATTAGAAGTTTAATAAATGTTTTGATTAAATGAGTGAGGAAATTAGATAAATCATGAATCTATTTTAGTTACCATTTTCTGCATCATGGAAATTCTAGTTGATAGCTTCTAAAAATGTTTCTAGCACTGTTCTTCACTTTGTTTAAAAGAGGTATATCCTCAAAGTGTAAGCCCTGGAAGGAAACCCAATGAATTTTTTCTTCCCTTTGATTGTTTTCATGGCCCCTTTCTATTTAAGAATCTTATCTTTCCACCTGTAACATCCCTAGAGGCAAGAAGAAGAACTTCTTTCTCTCAGGAGTGTAGGGAGTTAATAGGGTCAGCTCGCCGCATAGAAAAACAAAAGAGGTGCTGTGTTCACTGATTTTTGAACTTGACAAAAGCGGAAACATAGTATTATGTCTGCTTACTTTCTGTTATGTATAGAAAAATCCCAAACACAGTATCATCCTATCAAGTGGGAATATTTCTGAAAAACATTCAGTTGCAATAGCGTCCTGCCAGTATGCTGCTATGTCTCTTAATCAAGGCAAGTGGTTGTTTACATATAGTGTTGATAACGTTGTTTCATAGGTGGGTTACAAAAAGCATAAAACCTCAATGGGTCAATTCAGACAAGGAGTCAACAAACCTTTTCCGTAAAGAACAAGACAGAAAATTTTCAGATTCTGCTGATCATAGTGTCTCTGTCACAGCCACTTAACAAAGCCATTGTAGTACAAAATCAGGCAGAAAAAATTAAAAAAAATGAATAGGTTTGCCTGTGTTTCAATAAAAGTTTATCTATAAAAGCAGGCACTGGTTTGGATTTGGCTTATGGTCCGTAATTTTCCAGTCTCTATTCTACATATTTTTAATCATAAAATGATCATTATTGGATATGAGCTATCTGTGGTGAACTCTTTCTGATCCTAAGGTAGAAATATATGGTTTAGTTAATAGAAATGGATTTGGTTACCTTTGTAATTTAAGGAAAATATTTATTATTCACCAGTGTTCTGAAGAGTAGAAATAACAAGAAAATAATTCCTAGGGCTCTTACTTTATCAAGACTATAGGAGTGACACGATCAAATAACACGTAACATGTCGTATCAGATGAAGCATAGAGTTCATTTAAGAATACTTTGTGCCAGTCTCAATCCTGTTGGTCATGATTACCAGGACCTTTTACATATGTTACTGGTATTATAGTGAGAAAAGCTTTAGGCACATAAAGTAAGCATTAATTAAAGCCAGAGAAATGCATGTTTAATAAATTCTCCCTGGGAGAAACTTTATGGATTTGTTTGAAAAATTATCTGAGTAGAGAAAGTATAACATCATAAAAGGATTACAAGGTGTAAATGGAGGACATTGAACTTACCCCTGAGCTCATCAACAACTTTGGCAGACCTGATGGGTTTCCTGCTGAAATGGCCCTGATATTGCCTCTGTAAATGAAATATGAATGCATTACTTTGCCTCAGCTATTCAGTGTGATAACATTACTACATGATAGGAGTCCCCAGGCTCATTCTCTTAGTTTGGTGCTTTTGTAAATTGGTTTGTTGAGCTATTAGCAATAATGGAAGCTCATTACTTTGTTGTTTTTCCTGCCCAATGTTGCTACCAAATTCACTCAAGTTATTCCAATGAATGGAAGATAAGTTAAATACAGACTCAACAGCAAATAATTAGCTTAACATTTAGAGTTGTAAATCTCTGCTTATCATCTGGTTACTTTGCATTAATCCGAGATGGAAAATTCCTAGAATAGAAAGGTAAAGGGATAATTTTTGATTAATGGAAAAATACACAGGATTCAGGAGAGAATATGATTGATATATGTCTTATTGAATGCCCATGCTATCTCCTATTTCAAAAGACAGTGAAAATCTCTTGCCCACTAAGTTTTGCTTTTACATAGTGATTAACGAAGATTTATTTCAAGTCATACAGGTTTAGTCCTGGATAACCTTTCATAAAGCCTGAAGGCAAAGATAACATTATTTTTCACAGAAGTAATGTAGTTATTTCTTCTCTCAAAATTCCATGTTGTACCAAAGTCTTCTTGAGGAAGTGGCTTGCAATAGTTGGAAGAATACTGCATTGAGACTGCCACAAATGTCTTTCCACAATATCTGTCCCTCTGTGAAACCTTGTGAAAATCTAGTAACTCTTCAGGACCCAAGTCTCTTTTTGATTGATTAAGTAAACTGACATTTCTTAGTGCTCCTGTGTGGCCAGTAATGTGTCTTAGTGACTTCCTCACGAAACCCACCATTAAGTCAAGAAAACAGTTCTATCATCTAATAAAGTATGAATGGTTTTCTTAACTCAAATTATTGTTAGATCGTGATGACCTGTAAAAAGGCTTTGCTGTAATATTTTTTCCCTTTTTACATGGAATACAGCACTGTATTTATTTCACAGGTCTTAAAAGTTCTTCTCAGAAAAATGAATTCTGATGAACACATGTTAGAAAGCAACGTATTTTGAAAAGGTAAAGTGTGATGTAGCTGACTTCGCATAAGAACAGACTAAATAACCGTATTGCCTTCAATCACAAGAATGGTTTCATTTTGGCAAAAATCCAAAACTGACTGAACTGAAAAAATCAACAAAGCTTAATATGAAAAGCAGGTTGAAAAGGATAAACTCATGTTTATAGGAATGAGAGGTTACATTTTTATGGCCTGAATATAGAGGTAGAAAAGCAAAATTTATCAAAAAATTTATAAGTTAATGTATTATTATAAGATGTGTTTTTGCTGAAACAATCTTAAATAACAACACATGGAAATATCTGTTAAGGTAGCCATTGCATCTGGGTATGTTTTAATCTACTGTAATGATTAGAAAGATGCAGTGTTCTGTCAATTTTTTTAGGAAAGAGAAATCACATGAAATATATAAAACACTTTGCTTAGAGACTCAAATATATGTATGATGGATATCACAGAAACAAATTGTACAGTATTCTTGGTTAGCTATAAATTCTTATCTCTCATCCTTAATATAGGGCAGACTCTGAAGAACTAAAAGCACACAAGTTCTAAAAATGAGTGATTTCTCTTGCTTTAGGTTAAAAAAAAAACTATGAATTTCTGTCCTGATTTGAGACCTCAAAAAATCATAAATACATAATGGAAGTAAGTCTTACAATATATATCTAGTCAGATACATCGTACCTCAGGGCAATTGTGTATGAGTTGCTATTCTCTTATGTCTGTCATTGATTATGAGCTAACAGCCTATGTTTTGTAGATTCACATAGGTACCATGAATACAAAAATACGTATTTACTCCAACTTGTGATGTCTTGGGATAAAGTCTGATTACGGTGCATGGAGACTTGGTATAAAATACAATATGGTCTTACCACTTGCAAAATCAATCTGTATATATAGTTCCAAACTCATTTTCCTCCAATATCTTTATACATTTATATATGATTATTTTTAAAAGACATATGTTAATGGAACATATATGTACATAAAGAGACATGGGTGATTGAATGGATAGAAATAAGATGATAGCAGGGTATAGCAAGTTTTCTATTAGCCAATTGCCTGTATAATCATGTTGTGTTTATGCAGATAAAAGTTGAAGTCAGGAAGTTTTACATCCAGTACTGAAGAATGCATTTGCTTGTTTAGCTATAATAATAAACAATCAATCACTTATTCATTTTTCTATTATTATGTGGTTTTATAAACCACCTTTCATGCTTTTAGAGTTGCATTTGAGAGCATGAAAATTTCAGTTTTCTACTTTGTATTATATGATTTTGTGATTTCCTATGAATAATAAATATTATATATCACATTAATAAAATTACCATTTATTTAAAAATTTAGAAAACTTACTACTTTAAAGGACCTAAGGAAGGAAAGAAAAAGGGACAGAGTCGGAGGGAGTGGTTTTGCTGCTATGAGAATCCCAACATGGAAAGTGAAACAGACACCAAACCCCTTAAAAACTAACTTATTAGTGGGCTATAATAGTTGAGGATGTGTGTGTGATTAGGTCTTTCCGAATTTAACACTATAAAACATTCTGTAGCTCAATATATTGAGAGCTTCCTAAGACTCAGGAATTCTGTAAGAATCCTCCACACATCTACCTCACTTTGTTCTTAAAAGTATGTGAAAAATATGCAATTATACCCATTGTATAGGCAAGTGAAATAATGTTTAGAGGACTAAAGTAGCTTAACTAAGGCTTTATGTCCAGCAAGTGACAAGAGTTGAAATTTAATCCCAAAATGATCCTAACAATAAAGCTTATACTAGGAAAATACTGCCATTTATTGCTTATTCTCCCTTAATTTTGGACACATAAAGATTAAGTGGTCTGGTGAAGTTAGGTTATGCCTTCGTGTTGTATGAGATTGTGTTAGCATGTGTCATTTCTTGGGATAGAACTAACTCTGATGAAACAGATACAGAGAAAAAAAAGTACACAATTTTCTGTATGGAATTTAATTTAAGATCATCTCCTGAAAGAAAAAAAATCTAAACTCAAATACAGGTGTGATAGCTTCCTGACCTTTTTGATGAAGCCACATTCTTAATCAAGAGTGTTGAGGGAGTGGTTAAACCACAAGCCAGTTGGAACAGTGTCTGAACAGGTGCAGCTGCAAACAGCCTGAAAATGAACAGGACTCATTTTTGATTATCTTGAATACAGTTCCTTTCCAAAGTAGATTTTCTGATTCAAATTCTTTGTGTGCTATAGTTTGCCATAGAAATAAACACTGAAAATAACACATAGAAAAGGTCATTACTTGAACTAGGGTCATTTCATTTGCTTACCAATTATTTCAGATAACATCCTGGGAAGATAAAAGAACTTTTCAATGATGATACATTTGCTTCCTATCTACCTTTATAACCTTATTGGAGTTATTTGTCCCTATCATGTAACAGGGTCGGTGTCTAAAACTAAATTAAAGTTGCCAATGGCTTCCTCACTTTTAAAAAAACATATCTTGATCAACATATTATCAATCTGAATCAGGAAATTTGGGTCCTTGGAAGAGACATCACGTGTTTGCATTTGTGAAAGAAATAAAGTTTCTCTGATATCCCCAATACTCTCTGACTCCTAGAGTTTGAAAATAGGATATTATTCATCCTGTTTCCTGTTCATGATTTTAGCAGTGATAAGGACTCATCCAAACTGATCAGACTTTGCAATGTAAAGAGGGAAAAAAATTCTGCCAAGAAACTTAACAGCATGCTTCATACACACTACACACTAAAACTTCTCTGTCTATATTAAAAACAAATGAATATAGAAAGACTTAGCTAGTCTGATAAATTCAGGAAACTTTCTTTAAGTATTTCACCTAAACACCCTACACTCTCTAAATAATCAAGTATGCTCAGGGAATGTATAAATACATTGATCTTTCTCTGCACTCCCACCTCAATCCTTGCTGTTAAAACACATTCTGAGATGCTGACAGAAACTCACATACACACACACACACACACGCACACACACACATGCACAAAGGAAAACTATATTAAATTGGTAGAAAGAGAAAAAAACTGAATTTTTATCTTTATTCATTTTACAATTTGTTAAATAGAAGTTTCCAAAAGTTAATGAACTCCCTGTCCCCATAAGAAAGATAAACAAATTATTTAAAATAAATGAAATAGATAAATTTCTTAGGAATTACCATAAATCAATAAAGGAAACACCTGTAGATCTGTCTAAATAGATTTTAAAGTGGCTTATTGTGGACATAGGATTACACCATTAGAATTAAGATATTTCTCTCCAGGATCATTTTTTTGCCATTTTTTAACATTCCCATAATTTTAATAAAAACAAAATTTCAGCAACTCTATGAATCCTGAATTAAAAATCTAAGCATATTAGTGTGATATACTAGTATGCTCATCTCAATATGGCTGAATGAGTCAGTAGAAAGCTTGAATATGAAAGTCAAACAGAACTAGGTTTAAATGTAGTGTTTATATTTAATGAAAATTGAGCTTGAAAAGATAACTGAAGGTCTCTGTTCCCCGTTTCTTATGTAGAGTACAGAACTTCTAAAGCTTCTTCATAGATTCCTATAAAAAACACACCCCAGACAAATGTGAAATTTCTTTAACTTTTTTTAATTTCACTGCTCTTGCCCTCTCCCCATTTTTTTGTTTTAACTTCTATTCTTTAATGTTCTCACTCTATAGTCTAAAAACAAGTGACTAACCACCTTTTTACAAACACACTAAATGTAACATCTCCTTTATTTGATTATAATGTGTGGCATTGTAATTCTCTTTGGGTTTATCCTAGTTAGATTTCTTTAAGCCCTTCAATTTGTATATCCATTTCTTTCCCCAGGTTTGGAAAGGTTTGGACCATTATGTCTTCTAATAACCTCTGTATACCTTTTTCCTCTTGCTTCACTTGTGGGATTTCCATAATATGTATATTGGTCCACTTGATAATATCACCTACAACTTAGGCTCTTCGGCCTCATCAAATCTGTTGTTAAATCCCTCTAGTAATTTTTTCAGTTTAATTATTGTATACATCAGCTCTAGAATATGTTTGTTTCTTTTCTTTTTCTTTTTTGTTTTTGTAATGGAGTCACACTGTCGCCCAGGCTGGGGTGGTTTCTGTCTCTTTGTTGATCATCTCATTTTGTTCATGTATCGTATTTTTGATTTTGTTTAATTGCCTATCTGTGTTTTCCCATAGCTCATCGATCATCTCGATGACAGTTATCTTAAACTGTTTTTCAAGAGCTTATAGATCTGCTGTTCTTTAGAGACTTTTGGGAGTTTATTTTGGTCTTTTTATTTGGCCATGTTTTCCTGATTCTTTGAATACTATGTTTTGCTGGGATATGGGCATTTGAACCACCTCTCCTAGTCTTTAAGTCTTGGCTTCATGCGGGGGAAGACCTTTGCCAATCAGCTCAGCTGGAGGTTCTTTGACCTCTCAAAACTTTTCTGGTCTCTGCCTGCAATAAAACAAACAAACAAAGAAACAAATGAGTTGGTGACAAATATGCTCTTTTGAACCAACTTAATCATGATTCATTATTATTTTATTATTAATTCTGATGAAGCAATTGAAATTATTTGACCATTCAATTGCATTGATTATTTTCTGGAACCATTATCTACATCAGATACATTGTACTCAGTTATATGCACATGGAAAATGTGGTTAAGCTTTATTTATCCACAACTTGAATTTGCACAAACACATTTTTTTTCTCACTAGGAACTTCACTAAAAATTTTGAAGTTATGATGAGTTCTTGCAACATTTCCCTAATATTTTTTCTTCTTTCCTGCATCTATCATCTTCTTTATTTTCAAAACATTTTGAAGAAAATCTTGAGATTTTTCTATTAAAATCAAACAATTGTTTTCAAGTTTCATTCACTATTTCAAAAGAGAACTTTTAAAGAAGGTTTTTAGAAACTTATGTGGCATTTAGCCATATCTATAATAAACTAAAATAGAACAAGTGCCACTCTGTATTATATTTCAACTTTTATAAGTTATACTACTATGAAATCCCATATTGTTTTATTTTTAACCCCACTATACTGACACTTTCAAATCAATGAGAAAATGTCAGTTAATCCACAATATATTGCTAGATCTCATATTGATTTGTTTTTGGTTTGAGGGTTTTATGTTAAATTTGATTGTATTAATGTAAAATATGAAAATAGTGTACCTAGAATATTAGTGTACCTAGAAACATGTAGGTTTCATTTGAGAACATTTTCTTTTCCTCAATTTTGGCTACATATTTTATCATTTGTGTTATGGATACAATATAGATGTTAAGGTATTGTTATTTTTAACAAGCATAATTCAGCATATAAATATTTGCAGAGTATCATCTCCAACAGTTAAGTATACAAGACTCTGAGTACCAAGCAGGACCATAAATATAAGAGAGAATCTGTTAAATTTTATAAATATTTTCACAAATTAATTAGTTGTCAGGAAACTGAAAACAGAGATGGGTATGTATTGCTAAAAATCAATTATATATTTTATGCCTTCATTTTACACAGTGCTATGAAGCATATTAATGAATTATTGTTATGGAAAGAATAGAAAAAATATTTGGTTATCAAATTAGAACTATGAATTCAGTTGGGATTTCATGAAAATCCAAACCAAATTTATGAAACTTTAAAGATTTCTACCTGTTCAACAATTGTTTTAGTTTAAAATATTCCTGATATATACAGAATTCTGAATAAAATACTATGAAATATGTTATTTCTATTATATCCTTATATATTTACTTTAAAAATTGCTCATTATGCTGTTTAAATATAACATTTAGCATCCTAATTCATATTAGGAATTATATAAAGTTGCACAATAAAATTTCTCTTCAAAATGAAAGTATCATTGTTTCAAACTATAAGTGAAATAGATTGATATTTTATTGTTTTTGCTGTTGTTGCTGTTCTTAGCAAATTTTCATCAGGTTTTATTTTTTATGGAAAACTGCTTACGTATTCCCTTAACTATCCTAATAAACTCAGGAAAGTTTGGGTGCCACTCACTGCAGACAGATTTTCTAAGTTAATAAATGTACCTGAAGGCTTTGTAATCAAGGAGGTGTCGTGGAGAAGTATACAAGCCGGACTCTATTCATCCTTTAACTTTTATCTTTTGAAGTAACTAATCATACTGACTAACAGAGAGAGAGGAGGCACTTTTTTTTATTTTTCATATTCTTTTCTACAGCTTCCACAAGCCCTTTTTTTGTGTTGGAAAATTGCATACATCTTCCTCACTCCTGACATGCTGATAAACTGCTGCTCTTTCATGTGCGTGATGCAGTAGGATTTGGACCTGCAATTTTGTGTTTTACAACAAAATGGAACTGCTAACATTCCAATACTACTGGCTTATCTTGTATAGCTGAGACTAAATTTTGTTGCTTTTCTCAATCTCATACAAAACTGGAAGACTGATTGCCTTCACTTGGAAAGCAAATTGCCAGGTTCCATCAGCTCTGGTGTGGAAATACTGCAGGAGGTAGAATCGCAGATTCTAATACACTTATACACTGATCTAAAAGCTTGATCCTGGTATCGATCCTAGGTATATTAGATCTCAGTCTGCAAACCCATAAAACAATTTTTTTAAATGGTGATGTTTCCTGCAACTTTACATGTCTGTCTAAATCCTTTCTAGAGTAAAAAAAATTATAGTTAATTTTAGTATTTATATATTTGTGGGTAAACTCAGTAAGGATATTGTGTTAATGGTTTCTCCTTGTTCTGTATTTTTGTAATAGTTGAAAGTGACTACAGTGCCCATGGAGGAGAACACCTAATTCATACCGTTCTGGAAGAGAAGATAGATATTCCTAAGAATATGTTAGAGCCATCCAGGAAAATGTATAGGGCTTATTTAGCAATTAGTTACTAAAAGACTCAAACGTCATGTTGAACCTCATTACTTTAAATCCCAAAACTATATTACCACTAATAATTTTACTTATTTTCAACATATAAATATCTAAAATTAACCACTTCAAATGACAATAGTAAATATAAAACTGAATATGTCTCTTTTTCATGATTTATTTTCAATTCCCTTGTTATGATTTAGTTGCCTCTTTTTGCTTTCTAATTTTCCTATTTATAGATATTTCAAAAACAGTCATTTAAAATATTTCTATTATAAAAATGTTCAAATATATGTAGCAGTGTTATCAATGAATATATATCAAGTATTATCGATGAACTCTCATATTCTAATCAATCATCAATCACCTTTTCAAGGCCAATCTTGTTTCATCTCTATCTGTGCTAATTTACTTTAAAGGATATCTCAGACATTTTATCTCTTTTCCTATGACAATTGCAGGGTACAGGTTTAAAACCTAAAGACTTAAAAAAATCACAATACCATTAATAAACCTTCAGTATCATAAGATTTTTAAATCCCATTAAAGAAACAGTCAATGTTCAATTTCTGTCATTTTCTGATAAACTATAATTTCTCACACATAAATATGTATATTTAATCAGAATGAATCCATATATTGGATAAATCAATAAACTGCATTTTGTTGATATACCTGTAAAGTCCCTCCATTTTAATATATATTTTTTTGAGATATAATCTCACTCTATCACTCTATCACCCAGGCTGGAGTGCAGTGGCATGATCTAGGTTTACTGCAATCTCCTCCTCCTGGGCTCAAGTGATCCTCCCACCTCAGCCTCGAGAGTAGCTGGAACTACAGGTATGCACCACCATGTCCGGGTATTTTTTGTGTTTTTAGTAGAGATAGAGTTTCACCATGTTGCACAGGCTTCTCTCGAACTCCTGAGCTCAGGTGATCCACCTGCCTCTGCCTCCCAAAGTGCTGGGATTACAGGCGTGATCTACTACGCCCAGCCCCTTTTAATCTTTAGACAACTTTTATCCATCCTTTGTTTGTCCTTGCAATCTTCTTTATTAAAGAAACTGGATCCCTTCTCCTTTAGAGTTTAGTATATTCTGGATGTCACAGATTGTTTATCCATAAGGTCATTGAATACGTCTTTCTGCCTAGTATATTTCTGTAAAATAGTAGTTTGACCTAAGAGCTTAATTCAATGCAGCTGGATTACACTTTAGGGAGAGAGGGAGGCATAATACTTCATAGTTATGTTGCATACTTCCATCAGGAGCCCCATAATGTCCGGTTGCCTCTTTTTATGATGTTAGGAGCCACTGTGATCATTTCCTAGATTCATTATTTTTTAGGGCTTTGAAAATGTCATATTCTCCATCAATAAGCTGAAATATACTGAAGAGTAATTTTTTTTCATCAACTATTTGGTTACACTGAGGTATAGACAATGGAGGAGACGCAGAAAAATACTTGATTTTCTCATTTTCCTTTATTAATTTAGAACAATAATATGGTGCTTTAGTACCCTTTAAAGGGGAAAAAATGTTTAATTTGTAGTTATCATTTTGGAATCAGTTATGTTTACTTATTTTATATGTTTCAATTAATTTCAGTGTTAATTCTTATTAATCTTTGGTGGAATGTATCATTTGTTTGTAATTGTTCATTGTTTTCCCCTTCGTGTATCCTTATCTTTTCCTGACAGAAGAAAGATAGAGAAAACAAATCTCTATCAGAGAAAACTTTTCTGCCTCAATGACTTTGAGCTTAAACTTCTAAGTACTTTGGCCAATAGAGTAAGAATGGGCTTTACTTTTGCCATGTTCCACTATAAGCTGTTAGAGGCAAAGAAAATGTATGCCATCCCTGTTTCTTTTCTGTTCTTAACATTAAGTGAACAGAATGTACACAGATCCATTTTTTAATTGACTATGCCGATACTCAGTGCCCATGCCCGCCCCTCCACAGAGTATATACAGCAGTCTCTATTCTGATTGATTTGCTTCCACACTGTCCTAAGTATTAAATATGTTTGTTATCAATGCTATGTCAGTTGAGATAATTTCAGTTACAAGTACCAGAATACCAAATTATAAAAAGGTTTAAAAATAAGGGCATTTATTACAAAAATTAGCTGAGTGTGATGGCGCATGCCTGTAATCCCAGCTACTCGGGAGGCTGAGGCACTAGAGTCGCTTGAACCCAGGAGGCGGAGGTTACACTGAGCCGAGATTGCAGCGCTCCATTCCAGCCTAGGTGACAGAGTGAGACTCGGTCTCAATAAATAAATAAATAAATAAATAATACATAAATGAGAAGCGCATTTAGTAACACACATAACACATTTCCAAGGTTATTGCAAAGTTGATACATCAATTCAGGACTTTGTGCCTCTCAAAATTCTCTTATGAGTACGCCCGCTTTTTTGTTATGATCTTGAATAGTAATATCCTAAGGCCAGGATCAAAAACGGTTTTCCTCCGACAAAGGAAAGAAATCTTTCCAGAAATGTTTATCAGACATCTTGTATTTTATTACCCACAGTACAGTTACATTTCCACTGCTAAGCCAATCACCACCAAAGGTATTCAGATTAACAAATCACAATATTTTATCTGGAACAGCCTTACTCTTGCTTAGAACATCATTAATATTGGAGGGCTGTAGCATACAAGAATGAGTAACAGCAGTTGGGTAGGCCACTAAGAGTGTTTGTATTAGGTTATTTACTATTAGGTAGCATTTTCACTTGTGAATACAACTTAAAGCTCAATCTAGATATGTACACATAAGGCTAGTATTCAGTTTTAAACATGTACATATAATAATGCATTTAACTATTCCCATTGCCTTTACTGACTTTTGTTATTATAAATAATATTTTATTTGTTTATTTGTAGTATTTGTTTTTCTTTTTCTTTCTTTGTTTTTAGAGACGGGTCACAATATGTTGCCCAGACTGGTCTCAAACTCTTGTCCTCAAGTGATCCTTCTGCCTTGGCCTCCTAAATTGCTGTGGTTATAGGCATGAACCACCACGCCCAGCCCAAATAATATTTTAACAGGTATTTTTTGTCTTTGAACTCCTCGGAGATACACACACAGACACACACACGTACAGATATGTTTATCACACTAAATATGTATGCATGTGTTTATATGTACACACACACACATATATATCCTCCTGTATACATATTTTGTTGGATCAACGTTTGAACAGTTAACAGTTTGAAGGATAATGCAAATTTCCTCTACAAAAATTTTTAATGCATACATTCATCAATAACATATGACGTCAATTTTTCTCCTAATTTTTCTTCAGCAATGCAACATCACACTTTTTGTCTTTGCCAATTTAACCGATTAAAAAAAGTCTCCTGTTATTTTCTACCTTGTATATCTATAACTATGGGCATTTTTAAGCAACTTTTTTGTGTTCGTAAGGCATTTTTTAAAATTTTATAGCCAGCTACATTTCTGTACTGGAAGATTCGTATTTTCTTACATCATCATAGGATATATTTTGGTTTACTTGAAAGAAACTGAAAAGTTTAAATGGAAAATAAATAGATAGAAATAGCTGACATTATTTTGGTAAAGATGAAAATACATTGTGATTTGCATTATTAGATATTAAATTTTTTATAAAAATACAGTAATACAGATTTTTTCTTCAGCATAAGAAGACAAATATAAAATACTATGAAACTCAGATACAGAAAAGTAGTATAGATAAACATTAGTGTACTCTTCTTGCCTGATGAATTAATGAAAAAACATACTGAAGTATTATATTAGTATTGAAAGACAGTAGGTGCACCTAAAATATAATAAAACACATAGATTTAAATATAGGTACACTTTATAGTCAGTTTAACTTTGGGACATCCCTGAGTATAAAATTCAATGAAGAAGCTCTAAAAGAAAAGACAGTATGACCATTGTACTGATTCTTTTTCACCAGCATACAATTAGATTCTAGTATTTTTTATTATAATAACAAAATCACAACACTTCATTGACCTTTCATCACCTTTCATCTTTCATGACCTTTCTTTTGTCTTTCATAAACTGCCTCATTCATCTTCTAACGTCTACAGAAAAGGTTTTTGGGTTATGTTCACTTTGGCCTCTATGTCCTTCCTTTCCCTTAACCCTTTAACGATTCCCATGGAGCTTCTTTTACTACCACTGCACTGAAAATCTTCCTTACAGCATATTCATCAACATCCGTCTGACAAATGCAAAGGATACTCAGTTTATAAAATTCCTTAAGTATAACTTCATAACTCTTGTGAGAAATGTTGCTTTGGCTGCCACACTCAAAAAAAGATAATTTCTTAGTTCTGTGGTCTGTAATTATCAGCCTCCTTTGTCCTCCCCCCTCTACCTGAATTCTAAATATTGTAGTGCCTTGGGGATTAATATTGCTACCCTTTTCTAGGAAACATTTTTCTGGTAGTGTCATCTGATTCCATAGTTTTGCATATTATCTATGTGCTGGAAAGTCCCTAACACATTTTTCTATACTCAGTATCCCCCTTGAGGTTCAAGAATATCATAGCCAGTTCCTCATTTGATATTTACATATCAAGAAGGGATGTCAAAAATGTGTTATGGCCAAATAAGAGGTCTAGATTTTGTCCTCCAAAATGTCCTCTAATCTATCCATTTCAATAAAAAAAAAATCACTATCCCAATTGCTCAAGACTTCAACTTGCTTTCAGCTTTGATTCTTTGCCTTTTCTCATTTCCTATATACAATTTTTAAAGAAAAACTCTTATTCCTACGTGGAAAATGTACTCTGATTTCCCCTGTGTATCTGTGTCCCTACTGTCAACAACATCCCTCAACTGAACAACTGTTGCTAAAAGACTACCATCTTCATTTTGTCCCAGAGAATTGTCCTTTAACGATTGGGAACTGTTCGATCAAGAGATGTCCGGGAGATTGCACCAATCATGATGAATTACTCACTGGTGTGGGGTATAAAACACAGCCCCCTGCCTCACGATAATGCAAATTTTGTGACAGAATTCATAGACCAGAACTACTCCTAGGATCACTAAGAGACTAGACTATCCTTGAAAACACATCTTTGTGTAGCTTCTTTCTCTGTCCTATCCTGCTTCACAAACTCCCTTACACTTTTTCCCTAAGGACACTGTCTTAAATCACTTGCATAAGAATCACCATCTCTGGCTCTGTTGCTAAGCAAAATGACTGAGACACCAACCTGAACAATGTGGGAAGATGAAATTCAAAGTGACATGAGAACACAAAATTGGGAATTGTTGCCTAGATTTTCATAGATAAAGAGTCTATAGATATTTAATTCAGCTCTTTATTTAGCCAGATGATATGAAAGAAATTTCCTAAAATAAACAATGCTTTAAAAGTTGCAAGAGCAGTAAGAATATTAAATTTGCGAAAAAGTAAGTTCAGTAGGTCTGGAAACAACATGATAGGAAATAGTAGGAAGATATGACAGGAGTGAAAGTGAAGGGAAAGGTTGTAGAGCTACATTGAGTAGAGACTTAGAAATTGTTTAAGCTGTTATTGACATGATTAAAATTTTAAATTAGAATGTTATCTTGGTTGTTCCTTTCTCCTCTGCTTAGAGACTTTCCAGAAATATTGACATCCTAATTCAGAAACAACCTTGCCCTGAAACTGCCATTGGCAGTATCATTAAAACTCTTGCTTCCAACATTTCTATTTCTTGTTTAATTTCAATTTGTTCATGGCATGCTTCATTCTACTCCAGTACATATCATAACCTGTCTTCAAGGCAGGAACTTGGCTGTTTAATTTAGGTTTTTATTTTTCATTTTTAATACAATATTCCCAGTGTCTCAGGTTTCACACATCACATACTAAACAGTAAATAATAAATGTTATGGGTTTTGTCTATATTTTGAGTGATTTAAATTATAATATATTATTAAAATAATGTAGTAAAGTAGTTCTTATATTACTCAAAAAATATATTTCAAAAGTTAAAAATATTGGCGCAAGAAATAAACAGACTTACCTTAATAGTGTCTTTCTAATAAAATTATACCTGAAACCAAAAAAGCCATATTTTTTATTTCTAATCTTTAAAAGATATGTTTAAGTATTTTCTCACATTGATTTTTGCATTATGAACTCAAAATTTCTGATTTATGTTTAACTGTCCTGAATGGGAAGCAAAGGTCCCCAAGACACTTTTCTCGACAGCTGAGAACCTTGTACAGGCTTCCTTTTTGTTCTTCTTTAGGAAGAAGTCAGGAGTTACTCATATCTAGCAACATTATAATCTTTCTGAGTGATAGGTGTCTTACAACTTATAAAACAAATAAAAAATGGTCATGCCTAAACTCGCCATACATTTTCTAATGACTCATTTAATGTAGTTGACTATTTCTAAAGTCATTATTTGAGAGGAATGACTTATATGAGGGTAGGTTATCTAGCAACCATTCCTAACACAAGAGTAAGTGCTTTGTTCTAATTATGAAGGACAAGTAGGTCCATGTGGGTCTGTGTCCCAAAATCTGATTGTGATTATGGTTATTTTTGTTATCGTTAATGTGTCACGGCAGTAGAAATATTTGGTCTAAACTAGTTCAAGAATTAGATTTAAAAACATAAATACAAAATAGGTAGAGTGGCTTCAGATACCATCTTCACATTAGAAAATATATGAGAAAGTTATGGACAAATTAGACTTAAAATTAGGTAAAAGTCCAAAGAAAAACTGTTATTCTAACTTGATGTAATTTTCACCTTTTCCTTCCCAAACATTTACCCTTTTTCCCAGTCCATTGCCTCTGCACATTTCTCAGATCTTGCCTGTCCATAGGAAACTACTATCATATTCCTGGGAATTAATGTATTTGTTTGCTTCCAGCTTTATTACAAAAGCAGATTCATGAAAAGTTCTAATAGAAAATGCATATCCTACATCATACTGGAAGAGCCAAGGGGCTTTCTTTAGGCTAACACATTGATACTGAAAGAACAATAATAACACAGAACTGTAGAAGACTGTGGATTTTTTGGTAGAGTAAAAAAGTTTTATATACCTCAATACTTTCAAATAAATACACTTTCAACCTTTCATGTAAATGGAAAATAAAAGGTTATTAATATTTAACTGGGAGAATTGATTCCTTTTATGACATATTGCAGGTATCAGACTTTATCACAATAAATCTGATTTCAAATATCTGAATTAATTTTATAATCTGTTTATAATTAAATGTATTCTTAAAATCAAAGTCATGCTAACAGTTTTAGTGTTTACTATAAATATTACATGTTCAAAATCATAGTTTTTATACATTATGTATTCAGTGGTCTTATCACTCGTGTTTAATTGCGAATTGTGAACGTGCTTCTTTTTATTGTCACTGAAATTCATTTTATTTGTTACAAATCAAATGTTTAGCTTGACAAAGAGAAATAATGCTTGACAAGAGATGTCACATCGATATGCCATTAAAGGAGACATTATGTAATTCAACCTTGATGAAGGACTTTATGCAAAATTCATCACCTCCATTTGAGTGGAGCACTTGTGTATTCATTTATCAGATAAGTACTACCTTGAGCAGTCTATTTTTTTACAGCTGTGATCTCTGACCTAGTTTTTAAATGATGGCAATAGAAAATGCCTCCCAAATACTTGAAAACATTTTATTCTCAGTGACATTTTATAACCAGTTCACTATTTAGCAGTTGCTAAGTAGACTGTGAGATAAAGGTATATAAGAAAATAAAAAGCAGTAGAATCTAGGGTCAGATTTGCATGAAGTTTAATCAAATTCAATCACAGCAGCACCACCTATTGGTGATATTTTTTCAGCGTGAACTCTAAATAATATTGCTTGTATTAACTTATATTTTGAATTAAAATATGAATATTTTCCTTATACTCAATTCATACATTATTTCTCAAACCAGGCCATAATTGTCAAGTGCATTCCTTTTTTTATGCTAATGTCTACATAAATATTTCTCTTTATATATAACCTTCAGTTTTATATTCTGGGAGTATTCAGTGTCTATTTCTACCCACTGAATATTGTCAGCATGCACATTTCAATGTGTACATCAATACAGGATTTTTCATTTTCCTAAAATAATGTCATTGGCTCATTGCCCTGTGTGTAAGAGACTAAGGAATTTTATTTTAGAACCAGAATTAGAGTTTTCTTATTTATAAAAATGTTATGTTTTTTTCCTGTCTAAAATTACTATTATCTTTTGGGATCATACATCTGTTGTATGAAGAAATACCCTGACTACAAAAGAAGGAAAGTAGAAGTGAATATAATTATGTCTGTTAACACAGGGAACAATCCCAGTGACCTTTATTCACCACAACATCATTATAATATGAGGCTTGGGCATCTTTCTTAGGTGTCCAGATATAATAAATTATAGTATAAAATAATATTAAATATTAAAGAAGATAATGTCAACTGTGTCAAAATATATACAGAGGGTCAGGTGCAGTGGCTCACACCTGTAATCCCAGCTATCTGGGAGGCTGAGGCAGGAGAATCGCTTGAACCTGGGAGGCAGAGGTTGCGGTGAGCTGAGACTGCACTATTGCACCCCAGCCTGGGCAACAAGTGTGAAACTCCGTATCAAAAAAAAAAATACATGTATAAAAATAAATGTATATATATACGTGTGTATATATATATATTTGTGTATATATATGTGTGCATATATATATTTGTGTGTGTGTGTATATATATATATATATATATATAGAGAGAGAGAGAGAGAGAGAGAGGTTTCTGGACATTTTATACCATAGGAAGTGAGACTAGCCCATTCTCAGGGAAGGAACTAGGAAAATATAGCCAATAAATCTGAAGTTTTATAAAACTCCAAAATGACCTCTAATCATTATTAGGCTATAGGGTGGAGGTAGAGCCCCTCAGACTTTTCCACACAATCTATAATATACTCAACAAATAGGCTTCATTTAGTCATCACAAGTTGATTTCATTGACCCACATATTTACACTCACAGAAATTTGAAAATAAAAAGTTATACCTTTTTCCACATGAATTATCTTAAATAGAAACATTTCATTCTACAATTAGTAAATAAAATATCTGTGATGAAATAAGCTTTTAACACTTTTGGATTTCAGCTAAGTGTAATTGGGAAACAAATACAGACAACTATTGTTTAGATCATTTATTCTTTTGCTAAGAAAAATACAAACAATAAAACACCTATAGAGATATACACTTCTCCTAAAATTGAGAATTGCACATGAAAGTATTTGAAAAATTATTGAAAGTAATGACTAAATAAGAAGGCCTTGTTTAGTCTCAAGAGCCAAAAAATAACTCATAAGGTAATATGTTTTTCAGTTCTGCAGATGCAAGTTGCTATATTTGACATGATTTCTAAGTATTTTGTTCATATGTATTTATGAACACACAAGTCTCTGTTCTTTGAGGAACACTCATTATTAAAGCTTCATAATATTGGATACTTTTCAGAAATACAGAAAACAAAATAACCCACTATAATGAAATGAATGGTGTCCGTCATAATTCATGTATTGAAGCCCTATCACCCAATGTGACTATATTTGGAAACTGGGCCTTTAATAATTTAATTAACACTAAATGAGGTCATAAGAATGGGGCTGTAATTCAAATAGGACCAATGTTTTTATAAGAAGAAGAGACACCAGGGGGCTTGCTCCCTCTCTTTGCCACACATACAGAGGAGAGGTCACGTGAGAACACAGCCAGAAGGTGGCCATCTACAGGCGAGGAGGAGAGTCCTTACCAACACTGATGCCACCTTGATCTTGGACTTCAAGCTTCCAGGATTATGATAAAATTTTTTTTGTTTGTTTAAGCCACCAAGTCTATGGTATTTTGATATGGCAGCATCAGCACACAAATATAGCCACCATACTCATTCTGTTTCCAATGTTCTACTATTTCAGAATTTTATTTGTAGAAGATGCAAACACATTTAACAATACATTTCTCTTTATTGAAAACTTGGTGTTTGGTCCTGAGGCCTTCTCTTGTATCTATTTTGTAAACAATAAAATATGCCCATATGTGCAGTCCCATTTCTCTTCTCTGGCCGTGTGTCTCCAGATATGCATGGATATGTATTATACCATTTGTATTTACTTAGCCCTTGCTGCATAGCACACCATCCCAGAACTTAGTGTCTTCTCACAACACATTTTCATCATTTCAGAGTTTCTTTGAGTCAGGAATCCAAGCACAGCTTAGCTGGGCTGTCTGCTTCACTGTCTTTTTGAAGGTTACAATAAAGATCTCCAGGTTCTCCAGTCTCATTAGCAAGCTTAACTGGGGCAAGTTTGGCTTCTAAGCTTACTAACCTAGATGTTGGCAAGACTCAGTTCCTTGAATATTGTTCAATTGAGGTTCAGTTGAAGATGTTAGTTCTTCACTGACTGTTGGTTGGAGCCTGCCCTCAGTTGCTTTCCAGGGGAGGTTATTCTGCCTTACAGTTTGCTTTATCAAAGTGTGCAAACTGAGATGGCAATCGAGAAAGTATTTCGGCAGGATGAAACACCTGCTCTTTTATAACTAATCACAGAAGTTACATCTCATCACTTCTGTCACATTTTAAGTACTAGATTCAGTCCACACAAAGAGTGAGGATGACTTAAGGATGTGAACACCAGGAGGGCAGTTTATGGAAAGCTGTAGCAGAAGCTAAAGTTATGTTGTATCACATTAAATGTATATGTATATTTTCTTGGAAAAATATACACTGTTGTTTGAGCATATGCAGTTTTAATCTTAACAAAAATGTTGTTTTATAGATGATAGATAGATAGATATGGTGTTATTTGTTATTTTCTACTTTAATGTGTGCATTTTTATATCTCTACATATGCCTTCCTATATCTATATCTCTACTTCCCCAATATATATCTCTTACTCTGTTTATCTCTGGGCATCTTGGCTTCTGTGCCTATCTCTGTCTCTGTCTCTCTCTCTCTCTCTCCACATACATACACATATCTGTTTATCTATCTATCATCTATCTTTCACATATCTATCTGTATCATGTGTGTATATATCCTTGAACTATGTATATTTGTGTTTGTGGGTATGTATTTTGGAATTCTGTATAGATACACAGTGTTGTTCTCTACTTTTTTATTTCAATACACATTTTTATGATCTATCCATGCTGCTGTATATGTCTATTAATATTTAATTTCTGCCTATTATACATTACTGTAGTTACACTGTAGTGCTTTTAGTACAAAGAGCAATGAATTGCACATAGTAGTATTCAGTAAATATTTATTCATTGATAAGTGCAACTGGACAAGGAATTGAAAGACAAGTCAGTTTAAAGAAATAGACCATTAACGAAAAGATATTTCTAAACTGTCTCAAACTTAGGAGAATTAGGTGGGGTTAAAGATTGGCAAATTTTAAACCATAACTTATAACAAAAATTAGAAGTGTAATATCTCCACCTGGTCCATTGGAGAACACTTTCCCAAGTTTGAACCTTACTTTAATCGAACAAATTGACATCTTTTAATACATTTTCTCTTCTCTTTAGTTTTTGGGGAAAACATGATATGCTAAGAGATTATGTCTTTAATTTAATCTTTCATTCAGGGATGAAATTAGATTTTCACACTGCCTCCTAATTTACTCCCTAGGACTTATAAAATTGAATAATTCTTAAAAAAAAATAGCCAGGCTCAGTGGCTCAGGCCTGTAATCCCAGCACTTTGGGAGGCCGAGGCAGGAGGATCACACAAGGTCAGGAGTTTGAGACAAACCTGGCCAACATGATGAAACCCCCTCTATACGAAAAATCTAAAAAAGTAGGTGGGCATGGTGGTACATGTCTGTAGTTCCAGCTACTTGGGAGGCTGAGGCAGGAGAATTGCTTGAACCCAGAAGGCGGAGGTTGCAGTGAGCCGAGATCACACCAATGCACTCCAGCCTGAGCTACAGAATGAGACTCTCTCAAAAAATAAAAATAAAATTAAAATTAAAAAATACAAAAAATAAAAATATAAAAATATATTAGTCATACTTTTTTTTAGCTGAACATCTTCTCATAAAATAAGATTTTCTGCCATGATATATTGGTCTAAATTATACAGTTTGTTTGACTCGCAGAAACTAAGTCAGAGACCAATATCCCATTGTACTGACAAAAAAATTAAGTATATGTTCCCATATTCACTTTAAATTGGCACAGATCTTGGCAGTTACATGTACCTAGTCTAAACCTAAGTTGTGAACATTTATAAAATTGTTGAAAATAATATGAGTAATTTTAATTAATGAGTTCTGAGAATGAAACTCTCTTTTACCTTAAAAAAAAAAACACAGATGTAATGTGAGAGAGAACCCCATACCCATTTCCATGTCCTATGTATATTGAATGGATTTTTCTTTCCTAAACAAGGCGTTTTACAATGTTCAACGTTTCTTAGTATTAAAGAGTCATGTTGAACTTTTTTGAAACAAAGTCAATTTTTTCCAAGTGTTTAATCTTTGAGTAACTGGCAGTCTCTTTTGTCAAGTGAGTAAATACGTCTCAACCATTTTTGCTCTTAAAATTCAAATTCAAATTATTTTTGTATGAATACATTTCACCATGCACCCTATATAATAAGCATGAACTGTCAATTCCCTGTAATTTTGAGGCAATTTTTATATGTTACACCACTATTATGTTCTTGTAGGGTAATTGGTAATTATACCTAAATTGGGGTGCTTAGAACTCTTACCTACTCTTGAGGAAAAATTATCCGTAATTTTCCTCAATAATCTTTTTTTTCTACTTAGATATTTTATAATTCATTTACATCATGTGCATGACAGATTTAGCCTCTTTAATAGCGTTCTCAGGACAAGATAGGTTAAATTCTTCATCGTGTAAGATTAAGTAAATATAATGAATGGTTGCCAGTCTGGAAATGACTCTTCCTTCCTCTCAATGCCTACATCTAAGTCAGAAAGATAATGTTAAATGTGTCTGACCAAAAGACACACCAGAATGTTAAATCCTTGTGCTATTCTTTTGCTTATATTAAATGTAAGAAATGGTTGCAGCAAATATTCTCTAGCCAAAGACCACTAGGAATAAAACTATAATTGAATAATTTGGGTTGATTATTTGTTTCATATATAGGAAAACATTTACATACCATAAGGAACTGTGAAGCTTCTCAACAAAAGCAGGTAAAAAAGAATTAATGTATTTTGGCCTGTATTAGATGATTCAGGGGCAATGTAAGAAAGTGTATTTCCCAGCTTTGCTTTGAATTCAATATTGTTGGGAAGCAGGAATAATTCTGTGATTGAGTAACTTAACAAATCTTATAAAGAAGAAAGGCCAGGTCAATCTAAAGCTATAACTGGGAAAGAAGCTAGAGTCACTCAAAGTAGTCAAGGTAAGGAAGTTCTTGGACATTTCTGTGGCTTGGACAATTATGGCATCTTGTCTGTGTTCTCACATTATTATGGAGAGGTCTTGTTTCTGTCCTGATCTAACATGATTACAGAATGACCTCATCTGACGTTGATGTACCGTGAAATTGTGTTCAATAGGTGGACACCAAGGCCCCGCTGTTGAGTGCCAGACCAGCTCATAGCATCACCATGATCTAGCTGGCAGTACTAGGCCAGCTGCTGGATTTCAGGGCTTCTCCCCTTTCTCAGTAATTATAGCCTCTTATAACATATGGCCAACCACCTATGCTAGAAGTTGGAGATAAAATGAAGAGAAAGCACTCTTTTTGGTGAACTGATATCCCCTTGACTCATTCATTAATGGCCATATTTGCTGGCTTTCTGTCTGTCTACAATACCCAGAAACTTTCTACCTCTGGATCTTTTAATTCTCTTCATAATCATCAAAGTTTATAATTATAGTTATTATTAATGCTTTTGTTTAAAAATCTTAAAAATAGCTGTCTTCATCATGCAATTGAGATAGCCCTAACTCTTAGTTCTTCATTACTCTTTCTTGTTAATAATATTATTTTTATTGGCAAATTAAAATGGCATATATTTGTGATGTAAAATGTGATGTTTTGATATATGTATATGATACGGAGTGATTAAATCAAGTTAATTAACATATTTATCACCTCATTTTGCATCATTATTTTATGGTGAGACATTTGAAATTTACTCTCTCTTAGTTATTTTGAAATATACATTACATTATTATTGACTATAGTTAACCTGCTATGCAACAGACCTCAAAGCCTATTACTTTTCTTCTTTGGCAACTTTTTATCCTTTTACCCAAAACTCCCCAGTCCTTCCTTCCCCACCTCCTAGCCTCTAGTAACCATCATTTTACTCTCTACTTCTATGAGTTCAATTTTTTAGATTCTAATATAAGTGAGATCATGCAATATTTGTCTTTTTGTGCGTGCCTTATTTTCATTAGCATAATGTCCTCCAGATTCATCCCTGTTGTTGCAAGTGACAGAATTTTCACCTATTTTAAGTCTAAACAGTATTTTATTGTGTATATATACCATATTTATGTTATCCATTCATCTGTCCATGGATACTTAGGAAAAATCCATATCTTGGCCATTGTGAATAAGGCTGCAATGAACATGGAAGTGTAGATATCCCTTCAACTCTCTTCCCTTTTATCATTACATCTATTAATCTCTAAAGAAAATATCTTGTTTAGTTTTTATTTACTTGCTGTCTGGGCAGATCTCCCTCTAAAAATGATAAGTGCCATGAATTTATAAATCATCTTGATTGTATTCACTACTCTTTCCTCTGGCACATTCTAGGCACTCATTAAATACTGGATGAATGAATAAATATAGAAAGTGGATTCAATTATTAAGTCCTGTGTTCTCTAAAGTTTTTAATATTATTGCTCTTCTGAAGAAGAAAAATTTCAAAATTAGGAAGATATAATTTATTATCAAAGTGAATATAAGAAAGGCACCATACTAATTAGAGTCTTCTGAAAGAACCTCATATTTCCTGGGAAATGATGTCCAGGAAGAGCAGGAAGAGGATCCTCGAAGTCATATCATGTGGGCATAATTTTGGTCACTATCTTAGAGACTCTTCTTTATCCCCAGGGCTATGCAGATAAAGCAATTAAAATTAATGATTTTTACACTTAACAGAATTAATTTTGTGGCATTCTTATGACTGTGGGCTGAAAGTTTTCACCTAGAGGCAATCACAAGCTCTCTTGAGAAAACAATTTAGCTGATTGTGGATGATACATTCTGATAAATTACATCTTATGTCAAACTTATCTGTCTAACCCTACTGCAGGCAGCACATGCTTGCATGTAAACTTAGATAACTAGACTATAGGGCAGGTTCTCTCTCACATTCCAGGAGGAGTATACTGCCTAATCCCTCCTGGTGACAAGATTAGGCAGTCCTTTAGGGTCCTAGCACAAGATAAACTCAGACTGTTTCAGAGTGATGTCAGCAAGATAGTGGAATAGATGGGAATCTACTCATATCCTTCTACAAGAAGAATTTTGCAACTATCCACAGACAAAATTCTCTCTGCAGGAGTTTTGGGATTCAGTTAGAAAGTTGTGAAACACTAGTAGAGTCCTAGGCCTAGGACGGCTGTTTTGAGAGTGCAGACCACCATCCAGCTAGCACACCCATGGATCTTTCTCTTGGGTTCAAACCAAGAAACAGACACATTTTCCAAAGGGCTTTGCTACAGTGCAGTTTAGACTTGAAGCGTCAACCAGAACCATCTGTCAAGGGGTCTGGGAAGAATTGTACACACTGGTTCCTCAGTGGAGAGGCTCCTCTTCCCATTAACATAGGTCTCAGCAGTAGACTTGAAAGTTTTCCTGTGGCTTGGCTCCATCCCCCAGCAACCAGGGACTCAGCTTAGAACTGCTCACACAAAGATCCCAGAGGAAAACATATCCATATTTTATAGTCCGGGAGTCTGAAATTCCATGATGGACTCACCAACGTCCATCCCATAGAAGACCCCTAGGTGGCCCAATTTTAACTCCAGACCCTCCTGGTACAGTTGGAGACCTATCCAGCTTATGAAAAAACCTACTGGAAGACAAGCGCCTATCTAAACCGATAAGCAGGACTGGCCAGCCTCTGTTCCACAAAAGATATTGAGGGGGCCCAGTATCAGCTCTAGCCCCTCTAACTGAAGTTGAGAAAATACCTTACCTGTGCAGGAACCTATGGGGAAACATGTGCCCCAAAGAGCCAATGAGACAGGTTTGCCAGGCTCTGTACCATAGCAGATCCTGAGGGGTCCGGTCTTGACTGCAGCGCATCTTGCTACAATCAGGAAATTGTCCCATTTTGCAGGGTTTTGCTGCCCATCTGGGTTACTGGGTCAGGATCTGGACATGTGTCACTGGACAACTTGTCACATAGCTCGAGTACCATCCTAGAGTCTATCCCAAGTCCATTCAGGGAGGAAATCCAGGCCAACTTTGAAACTCTCAAAAGACATGTAGCAAATATGGGTTTAGGTCATCCTCTAGTAGTGAGACAGTTTTAGAGGTCATGGGTCCAGGGAGCACAAGAGTCAGTCTACTTAGAATCTGAAGAATTAAAGAAGAACAAGAACAAACAAAACCAAACTGCAAGGACTGGAAAGAATACTTGATACCACAATGTACAGAAATTGTCACATGTCTACAAGTATCAAGAACATTAAGGGAGCTGGGTGCAGTGGCTCATGCCTGTAATCTCATCAATTTGGGAGGCCAAAGTGGGTGAATCACTTCAACCCAGGAGTTTGAGAGCAGCCTGACCAACATGGTGAAAACCTGTCTCTACCAAGAAGAAAATATAAGAATTAGCCAGATGTGGTTGTGAGAATCTGTAGTTTCTGTTACTCAGGAGTCTGAGGTGGGAGGATCGCTTGAACCCAGAAGATGAGGGCTGTAGTGAGCCAAGATTTCACCACTGCACTCCAGCCTGGGTGATGGAGTGAGATTCTCTCTCTCAAAAAAAAAAAAAAAAACAACTTAAAGATCATAATCCATAAACAAAAGGACAAAATAAGGTTCCAGAGACTGATCTTAAAGTGACAGAGATGTGTGTAATGTTTTTTCAGACAAAAAATTCAAAATACCTGTTTTAAGAAAGCTCAATGAATTCCGAAAAACACAGAGGAACTATTCAGAAACTTATCACAGAAATTTAACAGACATGAAAATACAAAAAAAAAATCGGAAATCCTGGAGCTTAAAATACAATAAACAAAATAAAAAATGCAATAGAAAACATCAATGGCAGAATCAATCAAACAGAAGAAAAGTTAGTGAGCTCAAAGTAGGCTATTTGAAAATACAGTACATTATATAAAAATACTGTCAAAGGAGTTTAAAAAAAGATGTAAGAAAACATATGAAATTTATAGGACAACATCAAAGAGCAATAATTTGAGTTATTTGAGTTCAGGAGTGAGTTTAGAAAAACAAAGGAGTAAAAAGTTTATTCAAAGAAATAATAACAGAAAACTTTCCACATCTGGAAGAATATATAAATATCCAGGTTGAGGAAGGTCAAAAGTCACCTAGCAGTTTCAACCCAAATAAGCCTAACAAAGACATATTATAATCTAACTCGAGGGTAAAAGACAGAAAGAAAATTCTGATAATAGTCAAAGAAAAGAAGCAAATAATATATAAGGGAGTTCCAATAAGCCTGGCAGCAGACTGCTCAGCAGTAACCTTGAAGGCCAAAAGGGAGTGGGATGATATAGTTAGAGTGCTGAAGAAAAGAGAAAACAAAACAAAACTGCCAATGAGGAATATAGTACCCAACTAAGTTATCTCTTAGAAAGGAAGGAGAGATAAAGACTTTTCTAGACAAACATAAGTTGAAAGAATTCATCATTATCAGATCTGCCTTACAAGAAATGCTAATGGAATTTCTTCAAACTGAAAGGAAAAGATGCCAATATGTAAAAAGAAAACATCTGGAAGTACAAAACTCACTGATAAAAAATAATTACGTAGGAAAACCTTACTTGTTTTAATACTCTAATACTTTAATAATGGTGTATAAACTACTTATATCTTTAGCACGAAGATCAAAACACAAAAATATTATATAATGATAAAGGGGCAAGATGATAAAATAATTTTAAAGATATGTGTACCCAACATCAGAGCAGCTAAATATACAAAGCAAATATTGATAGATCTAAAGGAAGACATAGAATGCAATTCAATGATAGTTGGGGAACTGTAATACTCCCCTTTTATCAATCAGCAAATCATCCAGACAGAAAATGAAAAAAAGAAACATAAGAGTTAAACAGCACTCTAGACCAAATGGACATAACAGACATTTATAGAATATTCCATTCAACATCTGTGGAATACATATTCTTTTTGACAACACGTGAAACATTCCCCAGAATAAACCATATGTTAGGCCACAAATCTTAAAAAAAATTAATTAAAATTTTATCTAGTATCTTTTCTGACCAAAATGAAATAAAAATAGAAACCAATAACAAAAAGATGATTGGAAATTGAATAAATACATGGAAAAAAAGCAAAGTGCTTCTGAACAGTCAGTGGATCAATGAAGAAAAGAAGAAATCAAAAAAATTATTTAGGTAAGTGTAAATAGAAACACAACATACCAAAATCTATGATATACAGCAAAAGCCATTCCAAAGAACTTACAGCAATGAATGATAAAGTAAATAATAAACCAAATGATAAAGCACTTACTTTAGCAAGAAGTAAATGGAGTTCAAATACCTAATATCAACATAACAAAAATCAGTAGCATTCCTACACACTGGTAGAAAACTACCTAAAAAAGAAATCAGAAAGTAATTCCATTCTCAATAGCTAACAAAAAAAAAGTACTTAGAAAGAATTTTAATCAAGAAGAGGTAAATATATCTACAAGAAAAATTGTAAAATATCAATGAAAAAAATTGAGGAGGACACAAAAACAGATCCCATGTTCAAGGATTTGAGGAATCAATATTGTTAAAAATGTCCATGCTTCTCAGTAAGATCTCAATACAATGTATAGATTAAATGCAATCTCTATCAAAATACCAATAACATTCTTCACAGAAGTTTTCTTTTTCTAAAACCCTAAAGTTTTGATAGAACCACACACGAGATGCCAAATAGCCAAAGTACTCTTGAGCAAAAAGAACAAAGCTGAAGACATCACACTACTTGACCTCAAAATATATCACAAAGCAATATAATAAAGTAATAAAGTATACAACCTGGTGCTGGTATAAAAACAGACGTATACTTCAGTGGAAAGAATAGAGAATTCAGAAATAAATCCACAGATTTACAGCCAACTGATCTTTGACGAAGTCACCAAGAACACACATTGGGGAAAGGATAGTCTCTTCAATAAATGATGCTGGGAAAACTAGATATCTATTTACAGAAGACTGAAACTGGACTCCTATCTTTCACCATATACAAAACTCAACTCAAAATGAATTAAAGGCTTAAATGTAAGACTTGAAACCATAAAACTACTAGAAGAAAACAGGAGAAATGCTTCACCACACTGGTGTGGGCAATAATTTTTGAAATAAGACCTCAAAAAACACAGGCAACAAAAGAAAAAGAAAGTAGATAAAATGGAATCTCATCAAACTAAAACTTCTACACAGCAAAGAAAATAATCAAAAGTGAAGAGACAACCTATTGAATGAAAAAAAACTTTACAAATTATGCACCTGACAAGGGGTTAATATCCAGACTCGCTAGGAACCCAAACAACTCAATAGCAAAAGCAACACAATTCAATTTAAAAATGGACAAAAGATCTGAATAGGTTTTGAGATTCTCAGAAGAATACATACAAATGGCCAATCAGAATATGAAAAAAATGCACATCACTAATTGCCAGAGACATGCAAATCAAAACCTTATTGAGATATCATCTCACCCTAGCTAAAATGGCTATTATCAAAAGCAGCAAATTCTGGTAAGGATGTGAAAAATGAAGAAAATTATTCATTGTTGGTAAGAATGGAAATTAATATAGTGATTATTCCCGTAGTGATATGGAAAACATTATAGAAGTTTCTCAAAATGATTAAAAATAGAACTGCCATATGATACAGCAATCCTACCACTTGATATATATACAAATAAATGGAATCAGTATGTCAAAGAGATACTTGCTTATCTGTGTTAACTGCGGCACTATTCACAATTGTCAAAATATGGAATCAACCTAAGCACCTATCTACAAATGAGTAAATAAAGAGAAAATGTGGTACATTTATAAAATGGAATACTATTCAGTCATAAAAAAGAATGAAATATTGTCATTTGCAGCAACATGGATGAGCCTGGAGGACATTGTTAAGTGGAATGTGCCAGGCACAGAAAGACAAATACTACATCAGCTCACTCATATGTGGAATCTAAAAAAATGATCTTAAAGGAGTAGAGAGTTGAATAGTTGTTAACAGAGACTAGATAAGGCTAAGGGAGAAGGGGAAACGAGAGGGGTTATTTAAAGCAACAAAGTTATAGTCTGATAGGAGAACTAAGCCCTATTGTTCCAATATACATTAGGATGACTATAGTTAACAGTAATATATTGTACGTTGCAAAATAACTAGAAGAGGGAATTCTGAATGTTTTCTCCACAAGGAAATGATAAATATCTGAGGTAATGGATATGCTAATTATCCTAATTTGATTATTACACATTGTAAACATGTATGAAAACATCACTCTGTACCCCACAAATATGTACAATTATTACATGTTAATTAAGAACAAATGGAAACAATAGAAACCTCAGGCTGTTTCTATAGGCACAACCTGTCATACAGAAGAAAGGTAAAACAAATAAATTAATATTTGTTTAATTATTTAGCTGGAGAGTTGGCCATTGTCATGGTATTGTAAATTATGTACAGCCATATGGTTGGCATGTTTTATTTAAGTGCTACCATTAAGATCTAATCTCATACATACTCTGCAGATCCCTTGAGGGTCATGTTGCAATAGAGTCATGTTGAAGATTGATTCTTCATGGCCCTTCTGCATGTTCTATATCAGTATTTATTTTGAACTATTTTCTCAATATTGTGTATACAACAAGCAGCTTTGGAAGATACAAATTGGGCCTTTCTCTGGGGCAGCGGGCAGAATTGCTTCCTGCCCAGGATGGTAAAGTTCCGGTCTTCCTCTGGGATAATGGTAGGAAAGCTTTGCTAGAAGCTGTTTTAAAAGATTTGCATTTCCTAAACTCATTATTCCTTACATGTATACACACATATGTAACCACTTTATATGCAGCATCTATTTGTGTCTGCCTTCACATCATTTCAATGGGACTTGGGGGAGGTCAGCTTATGTGCTTTCCTGTGCCATGAGTAATAAAGCTACCCTTTGTTTCAAACTCAAGACGTTTGTGTCTTCTGTCACCATTTATGAAACTTTGGCAGGCTAATTTGAGAGCTTTCAAGTAAAGTGTCAGACCCTCCACAATTCTCAGTAGTCATTCCCCTGTGACTATGTACAAAGTTTGTCATATGGTACAGAAAAAAAATATATACTAAATGCATACTCAGAGATATGTGTTAGCTCTGCCTTGGGCATGCTGCCTGCTGTGTATGGACATATTTTTATATCTATAAAATGAGCAAAGTATACTCACTCATATTGCTTCATCATACATAAGATCAGTTGATAATCCACACAATTCCACACAATTTTAGCTATAACTCTATCCTTTTTTCCCATTCCAGTAGATAGATGTAGGTAATTAAGTGAGAAAATGTATTAGTGAAAATACTGATTTATATTTGTATAGCTTAAAGAAAAGTAAATTAATCAAAAGCCAACTGTTTATAGGTATAGATGACTTGTAACTGACCTTATAACTAGTTATGACACATCACACAGTAGTTTCCTTGAAATTATGTGGATGTGACAATTTCCAATGTTTCTTCCAAGGCTGCAATTTCTCCAAGTACTAGCTTGAAGTAGGAATGCAATCACGTATTTCCATGTTATCCAGACAAATATATCTCTCCTCATACTTGCTACCAGAAAGTGACTTCATCACTGCAGCAGATCTGACTTATTTTGTAGCTCATATCAAACACCTTACATTAGTCACTACATTTTTCTCCTGTAAGATACATATGAAAGAGTCACATAAGTAGCCTGATTGATATCTCACATCTTTCTACAAATACTCATTTCTAAAAGTCATACCAAACATGTTCCAACACTGAGTTACCTCAATAGTTATTCATGCAATCCAGAGCTCCTTTTCTGTGACTATGAACTAAAGATTCAATTTTTATTTTGGCCTTTAGATGAGTGACAGTGTTAAAATCCAGCAGGCAGTACATGAAGAAGTCAGCTAAACATTATTTCTTTTGGACTAATAGAGTTATAGGAAGAAAAAAAGTTACTAAAAGCTAAGGTTAGAAAAAAAAATGACAGTCAATGCTGTCTGTAGGCTGGCATGGTGGCTCACACCTGTAATCTCAGCACTTTGTGAGGCCAAGGCATGTGAATCACTTGAAGCCAGGAGTTCGAGACCAACCTAGCCAAAATGATGAAATCTCGTCTCTACCAAAAATATAAAAATTAACCAGGCATGGTGGTGCATGCCTACAGTCTCAGCTACTCAGGAGGCTGAGGAAGGAGACTTGCTTGAGCCCGGGAGGCAGAGGTTTCAGTGGGCAGAGATCACACCACTGCATTCCAGCCTGGGTGACAGAGTGAGACTCTGTCTCAAAAAGAAAAAAAAGAAAAAGAAAAAAAGAAAGAAATGCTGACTCTACATGATAATTTATTTCTTGAGAAGTGATTATATCTTTTAAAAAATGGTTAGCATGGCAGTCCATTTACACAACATATGGCAAATTATGAAGAATATGAGTTTTGCTTATTTTAAAATAACTTTTACAGCTATACTATGTAGTCAACATAATAATAGAATATGTTCGTGAAAATATCACATCTGTAGTACATTCAATGACAGAATAAAATAGAATGTTTTCTCTCAATCTCATAGATCAGACATGCTGATGAAACTTGCGGTGACCTGAAATATATAGCAGAACATAGCAATACCCTCTTTGAAAATAAATATAATCATATTTTTACCATAAAATATTTCTCATACATCAAATGTTCCTCAATATGATTGTACATTACTGGAATTAGAGCCAATTTTTAACTCTGTGTGTGTGTGTGTGTGTGTGTGTGTGTGTGTAGAGCTCCAGAAAAAAAAAAAGCTATTACAGTTCTTAAATTGAAATAAAAATAAAATAATTTTTATGTATATAAAGTATTTCCATAACACTATGAGTTAACCATCTTGCTATGTGTATTCCAGGAGCAGCAGATTTGTGAGGTTGGCTTAACCACACTCCAGGAGATATTGAAGATAGTCAGAAGCAGAACTTGCTGCTTCTGTGTTCGTCCTCAGGAGCACACACTAGGTCCTGCATAATCTTAGCAGGTGAGAGAGCAACATTTTCTTTATTCTCTGAAACTCTTAAGTTATTAGCTGTTACTTACTTCATGGACACTTATTTGAGATTTTTTGATACTAACAATATTCTTTAACAATATGCATGGCAAGAGTTTGAGGTAAGCAGTGGTTTAGTGAGTTGTCTTCCAGGTATGAAATGGTTCTGTCATTTGCATATGTCTCTCTTTATCTGTGAAGGCAGTGTCCAATTGGTGACACGAGCAAACCAATCACATTGGCTTGACTCTCAGCTGCCCTCACTTTTCCAAAAAATATCTACTCACTTGATCTTTTGGCATTCATTTAAACTAAAATGAAAGTTATTTGTCATCATTTTTATCATCATTCTTTTTTGTTTTAAGTTTCTTTTTAAATCCATTTCTATATGGATTAAGAAAACTTAAAATCATCTAATTCTCAGAAAGTTTCAAACCCCATAGTTCAATAATATGCACATTAAGGTCTAGCATAAACAACAACAACAAAGATGTAACTGACATTTGAACAGAGTATTGAAGCACTATCTTAGTCCATGCAGGCTGCTTACAGTATGAAGATGCCAGCAGATTCAATGCCTGGTGAGGTTCCCTTCCCTGATTCATAGATGCTATGTTGTTGCTGTTGTCTTCACATGGTGAAAGGCGCAAGCAAGTAGATCTTCTTTACGTGGACCTTGTTTATAAGGACACTAAACCCATTCATTAGAGTTCCACTTTAATGACCTTACCTTTTCCTAAAGGCTCCATCTCTTAATACCACCAGCTTTTGAGTTAGGATTGTAGCATATGAATTTTGGATGGTGGGATGAGGACGCACACATTCACATAACAGCAAGCACTGTTTGATCACAAAGAGGCAAAATAATCTGTCATGACTGCATTTTGTCTTTCTAATCAACTATTTACCAATCATGAGAGAAGCATACAAATTTTAGCAGTATTGCTTTAAGTTTTCTAAAAGACATCCAACTATTGTAGAACACATGAACATACAAGTGTCTTTCTACATAGTTAGCAGCTTTTCCTAGTTTGAGTTTGAGTCTGACATTCCTCCCTGGTGTGCTAGACTCTTTGAAGTTCCCCAATATTGAGTACAATTCTTTGTATTATTCGTATGCTTGCTCATGTCTCAGGTCAGGTTGCTAGGATCCTTTTCTTCAATTGGGTTTCAGAAGGAAATGTTAGCTAGTATGAGTAGACTACAGGTTATTGAGTGCTCTCTAACAGTATTTAATAGCAACCTGGACCTCTTAGCAGGCACTCAAGCTTTTTCACAAATATGAGTTGAACTACTGCTCAGAACATTTTTCTTTTATTTTGTTGATTATACTGTATTCCTCTTGTTTGGATGATGAATTAAGCGGGCAAAAGACAGACTTTCCAGAAAGGAAGAGTCTTGTTTTCAATTTTGTACTGTAATTTCTTGTCTAAAGCAACAATTTTTGTTCCATTTTCATTTCATCATCCAACTATGATGACACAGGGGTCCTGTTTTGAACATTTCTTTTTCTCCAATGAAATGCACTCTAATGTCTTATCAATTAAGGTTCTTTTTCTTTTCCAAGGTGACATAGTTCATTTACTAAGTATTCCTGCACTATCTTTTACCAAGAAAAAATATAGTTACAAGGATATGAATAATAAAACAATACGAAAACACCAAGAAATAATGAAGAAGGATAAAACACTGGGAACCTATGAGTGGGAAAGAAAGTGGTGCCTACTGGAGCTTCTCTACAAATTATGTTTTATGTGTTATACACAGAGATAGGCCAAAGCTTGTCTGTTACATTTTTTTTAGCAGTCACTAGGTGGGAGATTACACAGTGAATGATAGATTTTACAGAATCCATGAGGTGAAGTGAAAACTCATAGAAAGCCTAATTGTTTCTGATCTGAGAAAAAGTAGAAATGCTTTGTAAGTGTTCTCACAGGTAATTAAAAAATATATATACATATTATGTAACACATCCACAATGTACTTTCAATATAGTCTAGCATTAAAATGTAACGGAGGCCCTAAAGGCCTGAGGTCAGCTTTTATTTCTAGCACTTCATTAAAAGTAGTATTCTGAAGATAATGGTTATAAATCTAATAATTTAGAGAGAAAGAAGGGGAACTGAGTCCATATTTATGGGTAAAAAGAAGGTTTGTGATTGTCTACTTGAAACTTCATAATTATTTCCCATAAGTAGAGGTTTTAAATGTGTTTGATCATCATTCTTTCATAATCTACACTTAGGTGATACATTTGTCCCAGTTTTTTGAAGTTAGCACTGAAAGGCTTACATTTGTGGCAAATTCTTAGACCTGTGCCAATCGGGACGGTTGGTCACAGTGACCAGTACCAAGCTGTGTTCTTTGCCTGAAAAATTTTCTAGACTTTTATTTTCATCATGGGCCATCAAACTACCAGTTTGTAGGTATTCATTAAAACCTCGGTCATGATTCTTTATACCTGTACCACTTGCATTTTCATAGATTTTAGCTTACAAATCTGTTGAGCACTTATTCTTGTATGTATAAATCTGACTCTATCTGTGGCTGAGTTCAAAGTTCACATTGTAAATTTTAGAATGCAAGAAAGAGTTTTGCACAGATAAATTGTTCCACAGGGACTTGATATTAAGAAATTAAATTCATTAATTTATGCTAGAGTGTGTTTATTTTAAATATATTAAGAACTATTCTGATTAAGCATTTTTAGAAGAGTTGTGCGAAGGTAGTTGTGTAATCTATGACAGTTTAGTGCCCTGGCATTGCAGGCCATTTTTCCTTTTACACTCTCAGGAGGCCAACTATCCATGAGTGCTGTAATTTTAGCTTATGAGAGAAACATGGAGATGTAAGATAAGCTAATAATCCATAAACAGCTATTATATAGCAATTATGTGGGATTAATAACCACCGCTAGACAATGTATACTACATAAGACATGATAGTGAGAAACTGTACTTTTAAAAATGGCTATTCAGCCAGGCACGGTGGCTCACGCCTGTAATCCCAGCACTTTGGGAGGCTGAGGTGGGCAGATCACTTGAGGTTAAGAGTTTGAGACCATCCTGGCTAACACGGTGAAACCCCGTCTCTACTAAAAATACAAAAAATTAGCCGGGCGTGGTAGCGGGCGCCTGTAGTCCCAGCTACTCGGGAGGCTGAGGCAGGAGAATGGCGTGAACCCGGGAGGCGGAGCTTGCAGTGAGCCGAGATCGCGCCACTGCACTCCAGCCTGGGCGACAGAGCGAGACTCCGTCTCAAAAAAAAAAAAAAAAAAAAAGAGTTTGAGACCAGCCTGGCCAACATGGTGAAACCTCATTTCTTCTAAAAATACAAAAATTAGCCGGGTGTGGTGGTGTGAGCCTGTAATTCCAGCTACTCTGGAGGCTGAGACAGGAGAATTGCTTGAACATGGAAGGCAAAGGTTGCAATGAGCCAAGATCGTGCCACTGCATTGCATTCCAGCCTGGATGACAGAGCGAGACTGTCTAAAATTAATTAATTAATTAACTATTCTCACAAAAACAAAACAAACAACACAAAAATCAGATAATAAGTGCTGATGAAAATGTGAAGAAATTGGAACCCTTTGGTATTGTTGATGGCAATGTAGAATGGTGCAGCTACCATGTAAAATAGTAAGGAGATTCCTCAAAAAATTAAAATCAGAATTACCATATGATTTAGCAATCCCACTTCTGGGCATATAGCAGCAGAAATTGAAATCAATATTTCAAAGAAATATCTGCAGCTTCTTTTGTATTATAGCATTATTCACAATAGTCAAGATATGATAACAACTCAAATGTTCACCTACAGATGAATTAGTTAAAGAAAAAGTTGGTTTATACATTCAATGGAATATTATTTAGCCTTAAGAAAGAAAGTTCTACAACTTTCAACAGTATGGATGAACCTGGAGGACATTATGCTAAGTGAAATAAGCCAGTTACAGAAGGACAAATGCTGCATGATTCCACTTATAGGAGGTATCTGAAATAGTCACACTCATAGACTAGTGATTGGTAGTTGTCAGCGGGTGGGAGGATGGGTAATAGGAAATCATTGCTTAATGGGTTTAAAGTTTCAGTTACGCAAGAAGAATAATTCTAGAGATCTGCTGTACAACATAGTACCAGTAGTTAATGATATGGTATTGCACACTTTAACATAGGGACAACAGCTTGGATATAGTTTGTATTCACCAAAACTCATGATCAAATTTGATCCCCAATGTGGTGGTGTTGGGAGGGGGAGCCTAGTAGGAGTTGTTAGATCAATGCCCTCCTGAGAAGGTGAGTGAGTTCTTACTCTCTTAGAAATGCATTAGTTCACGTGAGTGCAGATTGTTAGAAAGATCCTGGGTTTCTTGTAGTCCCTCTCTTGCTTCTTATGTCTTTGCACATACCCACCTGCTTTCCACTTTCTGCTACGAGTGGAAGCAACTTGAGGCCCTCATCAGATGCAGCTGCCCAATCTTGAACTTTTCATCCACCAGAATCATTAGCTAAACAATCCTCTCTTCTTTATAAATCACTAAGTATCAGTATTCTGTTATAGCAACACAAAGTGGATGAAGACAATACATTAAGAGGATGTGTGTCATATTAAGTTTTCTTACCACAAAACAAACAAATAACACCCATATATAAAACATAAGCACATTTTTGGAGGTGATGGTTATGTTTAGCTGCTGGGTTGTGATGATGGTATCACTGGTGAATGCAGTTATGTTGAAACTCATCAAAATATAAACATTAAATATGTGGAATTTATGTATCAATCATACCTCAAATTTTAAAAAAGAAAATTAAAAAATAAATAGAAAAGGCGCTTACTTCTAGAAATGAAGATACAATGTCTTGTGAACATTTGAGATAAGATAATTTATTTGAACAATAGCACTATCTAATTTTTCATTTTTCAAACAGGAAAACAACAACAAAAAATATGGACATTCCCTATATTCGCTATATTACACAGCCAAATAAAAAAAATGACTCATTCTTATGGCTTCAGAAGCCAGGTAATTTAAAATAAATATAATAAACAAGAGAAATCCAAATCAAAGGCATGGTGACATACCACTTAACACATAGAGTGACTGTAGTGAAACATATAGACAATGAAAATGTCAAAAAGTATGTGGAGAAATTGGAATTCTCATACATTGCTGGTGGGAAAGTAAAATTGTGAAACAATTTTGAAAGACATGCTGGGATTCCTCAAAAGCTAAGTACAGAATTCCTAATTATATACCCAAAAGGAGTGAAAACATATGTCCACACAAAAACTTGTACATGAATGATTATATAGGTATTATTTATAATAGCCCAAAGTGGAAACAGTTAAATATTTCTCACATGGTGAATAAAAACGTAAATAGTGTTATATCCAGTAACAGAATATTAATTCAGTCATGACTAGGAACAAAATACTGTTACATTCTAAAACACAGAAGAGCCTGGAAACATTATTCTAAATGAAAGAAGCCAGTCCCAAAAGATCACATGTTGTTCGATTCCTGTTATATGAAATGCCCAGAATGGGCCAATCTAGACAGAAAAAAAACAAATTACTAAGGACTGTGGGTAGAGAGAATAGGAAGTTATTGTTAATGGGTACATGATTTCTTTTCGGATTGATGAAAATGACCTAAAATTGATTATGGAGATGGTCACATGACTCTTTGTATGTCACTGAGATACATACTTTAAAGGATGAATTACAATATATGTGATTTATATTTCAATAAATCTTTAAATAAATAAATTTTGTTTTGTAATTGGCTAAGGAGGTTAAATCTGGTAGAAATGAGTGATTCATTGATAACAGATATTGAAAGATGAAGTCTAAGGTTACGTTCTTCTTTCTGGTAAGCGGGTGAATGAAGGGATAATCCTCAAAGACAGAAAATATAGGAGGAGGAGTCAAGCTAAAATGTTGGGTGTAATTTTTCAAGGTTTTCAGTAATCACTAATGTTCTACAATAATTGTCTTTACATAAGGCTTTCATTTATTTTCTTGCAGCCACAGTTTTGCTTTGATTTCCAATTTACAAGCCCTAGTATAACCTGTATGAAAATATAGCTATTTAATATTATATTTATGTTATTGTTAGAATTCATCACAAGCTGTACCACTGTCCTTTAGAATGTGTTTGATAAGCAGAATTCTGAAAATATCATATTTTAAAAATAGACTACAGTCAAATCTTTTAGCAATTTAATGCGTGATTTCTGATAGACACAACAGTGAAATATGTCATTCAACCTTTAAAAAGCTGAAGCTGAAAGTTTAATGAAGACATAGTTAGACTCATATTTCTTTACAAGTGCCCTGACATTATAGCCCTTCTGTTTCAACATTTAATTCAGTGTTGCTGCTTGAAATCTTGCTAAAATCACCTTCAATTGTTTGTCCTCTTCCTCCCCTTTGGATGAATATAGAAACAGCAGTTATGAGCTTTCTCTTGAGATTTCGCATGAAAAGGATCTAGAGATGAAAAAGACTCTTGTTGTTTCATCATTCTTTTTTTTTCTTTTTTTAGGAAAGTCTTATAATTTTTAAAGTTAAAACTTTCAATGTATTTCTGTGACAGACCAATGAAACTGGTCATTTTTTCCTTCCCGTTGGTGGTTAAGCCTTTTCCAATGACATATGGAAGGAGAGTTAAATTGTCTTTAAAGACATTTAACTTTAATATATCAGGCTTTACTTCAAAGAAAGGTATCACATTAATTGAAGGAAAGTTCTAGGGAGAATAAAAATAATGGAGACACTAGATAATTTTTAAATATAATTTCACAAATTAAGAAGGTTATTCAGACATTAGTGGATAATTAACTTAGAACGTACCACTTACACAGAATAATTTTCTCCTCACAAACCACCCAAGTGCTGCTAGGGGTATATGCAGTAAGCAGAACAGGTACAAGAAAGCAGCTGAAGACAAATGAGGAGAGAATATATTTATTTTAAGTAAATGAGCTTGTTGCTTGACTTATGTTATTGGGTCAATGGCTACTTTTTCTAATATAAATAAACCCAGAATATTCTACATTTGTTTTTCTCTAGACAATGTGATGTAGACTGAAAACATTATCAAGCTACATTCCAAGTGGAAAGAAAATAATTCAGAAAATAAGATGACAGTCTTCCCATTTATAGCCATTGCTATTAACCACAGAAATTTGCCATTAACCACAGGAAAAAAAATGTGTTCTTTGTGTATTTGAGGTAGCTGTGCAACAGTCAGTGTGGTCTATAATTGATCTAGCTACTGTAAGTACTATAAGCTCAGTGGTTAATTTTCATAGGTGTTGAAATCAAATTACCTTATCTGAATTTTTTTTTCTTTTTTTTTTTTTTTGAGACAGAGTCTTGCTCTGTCACCTAGGCTGCAGTGCAGTGGTAATCTCGGCTCACTGCAAACTCCACCTCCCCAATTCAAGTGATTCTCCTGCCTCAGCCTCCTGAGTAGCTGGGACTACAGGCTGCACCACCACGCCTGGCTAATTTTTGTATTTTTAGTAGAGATGGGGTTTAACCATGTTGGCCAGGTTGGTCTTGAACTCTTGACCTCAGGGGATTCACCTCCCTTGGCCTCCCAAAGTGCTGGGATTACAAGCCTGAGCCACCGTGCCTGGCTCCTTGGTTTGAATTTGATAGTTATGGGATCTAGCAGATTTGTCTATTATGGCTAGTACTTTTTGTGCTATAATTTATTTAAATCTACTAATTCAATATTTATATAAAGTCGTCCCTGTGTATTTTTTGTGGAATTGGTTCCAGGGCCCCTTGCACACACCAAAATCCATGGATGCTCAAAGTCTTTTATATAAAATGATGTGGTATTTTATATAATCTATATGCATCCTTCCATATACTTTAAATTATTTGTAGATTACCTATAATACCTAAAACAAAGTAAATGTTGCATACATTGTTGTTTTACTGTATTGTTCAGGTAATAATGACATGAAAAAAAATCTGTTATTACTCTTTTCAACTATTTCCAATCTGTGGTTGGTTGAACCCATGAATGTGGAACCCACGAATGTGGAACCCACAGTTACAGAGGACCAGCTGTATTTTAGCAGGATAATTGTAATGTTGTTGTATATAAAGTAAATTGAGGAATATCACATATATTTGCACTTCCATTTGTTCAATGTCTAAGTTTTTTGATAGAAAAAGATATTCTTAAAACTATCAACTTGTAATAAAATTCACTATATTCTCTTTTCATCTTGAGAGACAAAATGGAAATCTTCAAAAGGACTTCAAAAGAGCACTTGATAGTATATCAGGGAAATGAAAGTTTCAGTTAATATGTTTCTAATAATCTCTCTCTAAACGTATTACCTTTGCTTCAAGATGAGATAGTGTCTATGTCCTGTATACACAGATTTTGTCTCTTTTCTCATTAGACCTGTCCTAATACATGATGAAAATGAAGAATATGCTTCTAAAACAATAGATTACAGGGTTAGAGAAAATATGCCATTCATTTATTTACTCATTCATATATTTATTAAACTGCTTAAAAAATTAATGGGTATGTGGTATGTCTGAGTCATACTTCTTAATACTTAAAAGTGGAATACTTATAGAAGTAGATCTTGAGGGGCAAAAAGGAATAAGTCAAATTATTATATTCCAGAGAGATAAATATAAAATTAAAGGTATGAAGAAAAGAAAATTAAAATAAAGAGAAGGTAAGTAATTCTGCCTGAAATCACAGAAAACAATAGTAGAAGTCAAGGTTCATCTGATAAAATCTTGTTGACTTAATAGGAGTTAGGCAAAGAAAGAAAGAAAATGCAGTGTACCAGTGCAGAAGAGTTGCATGCACAAAATTACATAAGTATAATGGTTTTGATGAATTCAGGAAATAGTGATAATCTTTAAGCAGCAGGATTGTACATTCTAAGACAATAAGACTGTATGGAGTAAGAAAGCAAATTATAAAGATCTTAGATATTATCCTGTGAGCAAGAGAAAGCTAGGATGTTTTTTTCTTAGTAGAGTAGGGACTTGATCAGATTTACCTTTAAGGGGAGCAATGGAGACAAATCCAGTTGAGGGATATGACTATTCTGAACATTCCATATTACCTTTAGGTGTATTTAGGCATTGATAATATGACATTATTTTAAAATCAAATTATATTATGTGTATTTATTGTAGTACCAAAAGCCCATTTTAGATTAATCTTTATAGAAGCTTCATCATATTCAGAACATCAGCCAAACTGTTATTTATCATATATTCTCTTTTTAACATCTTATTTTCTTTCTGCTAGTGACAGAATATTGGTTCTCCATAATTATCCAATGATCCTCAAGGTTATGCAAACTCCAAATTATACAGGTATCTTTCTTTAAATAAGGCATTTTATTAAATTTTTTAACAACATACATAACTCGTGAGGGAATTTTTCCACATGTAATACTCAATATTCTCACTTTTTTTTTTTTTTTTTTTTTTGTGAGACAGAGTCTCTCTCTCTTGTTGCCCAGGCTGAAGCGCAATGGCTCAGTCTCAGCTCACTGCAACTTCTGCCTCCCAGGTTCAAGAGATTCTTCTGCCTCAGCCTCCTGAGTTGCGGGGATTACAGGGGTGTGCCACGAAGGCTGGCTAATGTTTTGTACTTTTAGTAGAGATGGGGTTTCACCATCTCAGCCACGCTGGTCTTGAACTCCTGATCTCAAGCGATCTGCCTGCCTTGGCCTCCCAAGGTGCTGAGATTACAGACGTGAGCCACTATACCTGGCCTCAATATTCCCTTAATAAATGTGTATTGCTATTTTTGTGTCCGCTGCATGTAATAGGACTCATTTAACAATTGTTCTAACAGAAACCTTGATTTATCCACAGGGAATATGATTCAGATCTTTGTACATATTAAGACTGGGAAATTTTTTGTGACAAAGTTGAATTGTTGCTTTACTCCCTTTTTTGCTTTGTGACATTGGATTAAAGTTAAAATAATTAAATACAAAAATGTCTCCTTACCTGTTTCCATTTTGTTCTTAGAATATTTCCTGATAGTCTCATAGGGTAGATCAACAATTTCTGTAATCCTCTGCATAATTTCCCACTTTGTTAAAAATACTACATGATCAATAAGTGCTTGAGTTAGAAAAGTTAAATACTTTTCTGCCTGAACGAAATTGTCCCAAGTATTCTTTACAACAGTTTTTATATATCCATTTATTCATATAGAGAGATGCCCATATATATGTGACAAGAGCCAATTCAATATTTGTGGTTTGGTGACTATGGGTCAGTCTCTGTATTTTGCTGGTATGCATTGGATTATATAGTCTTTATTTACTTTTAATTAGTTTGGCAATATTTAGTTATTCAATACATTGATAATTCATCATCAATACACTGAAGTTATCATACCTGGTTAAACCATGTTTTAGGGTTTGATTAATATATGAGTGAGATAACTAATGGAATAGGATTTTGAAAACTACAAAATTCTATAAAGATGCAAGGTTACATGCATCCATAACCATCATGGAAGGTTCACCTCTTGTTGATAAATTGAATATATTATTTTGACAAATAAGTATGTGACTATTTGGACATAATAAGTTGCCTGTGCCAAACTTTTTTCATGGTGATGTTGTTCAGTGTATGAAGTGTGACAAAATTTTCTAAATTAAAACAAAAACACACGCTAATGGTGTTACAGAATATTTGTCAAGGTTTTTTTTTTTTAGTTTCTAGTGAGAGAAACTCACCTTAAACTAATCTAAATTAAAGGATATATTAGTTTTAACTGTTGGAATATATATCAGAAAACTATGTGTGGTCAAACAAGGCTGGCCCCAAGAGCTCTAATGATCCATTAATATTCAATCTGTTCCCAATACATTGTACCATCTTATTTGCTTGTTTTATCTGGTGGCAGCTTTAAATATATAGGAGCTGCTACATTGTTGTATTAGTCTACTTTCACATTGCTATAACATACTACCTGATACTGGGTAATTTATAAAGTAAAGAGGTTTAATTGGCTTGTGCTTCCACAGGCTGTACAGGAAGCATGGCTGGGGAGGCCTGAGGAAACTTACAATCATAGAGGAAGGCAAACAGGAAAGAATCACATCTTTCACGGCCAGAACAGGAAGAACAGAGAGGGGAGAGGTGCTACATACTTTTACACAACCAGATCTTGTGAGAACACACTCACTATCACAAGAACATAAAGGGGGAAGTCTGCACCCATTATCCAATTATCTCCCACCAGAACCCTCCTCCAACATTAAGGATGATAGTTCCACATGAGGTTTGGGTAGGGACACAAATCCAAACCATACCAATTATCTTCAGTGAAAAGAATTTTAGACGGAAACTACTCTTTGTTGATAGATCCAAGAATGCTTTAACTGATTTCACTCTGAGCTCATCATTAATCCAATCACTGTGACCAGAAATAAAATCACTATTCTATTTAGGCAGTCCTGAATATGTGCTCTCTCCTATACCCAGGGATGCAGTAGGTCTTATCAGAGCCACAAAAACTATAGAGGACGACTGGCAGACCTAAGTGATGTTTGGCAGAAACACACACAGACACACACACACGAGTACAGAAAGATTTGCACATAATAAAGTAGAAAATAGAACAGCGTAATTTGAGTTTGTTGTATCCCCAGAATTCAAGGAATCTCGGGTTATATGGAAAGAGAAGCATTGTTCTAATTTTGTTTCTGCCAATGCATTGGTTATGGTTCTCCAGAGAAAAAGAACGCATGAAATATAATTGTTCTACATTTACTTACCGATGTCATCCTTCTATAGTTTTTATTCTAAGAAGGAAGCCTCAAAAAATTTAAAAAGCTGTTCATTACAAAGGCACAAAATGTAAGCATGTGTTGATCAACTCTAATGGTCATTAATTGTGAAAAGGCTCTTTAAGGCCATTTAAGGTGCATTCACTATTGTTCTTTGTGGTGACAGACTAGCTTGACAACAACAGCATTTATTTGCTTTAACATGTAAGACTGTGTATAATTTAACTGTATTAGTCCATTCTCATACTGCTATGAAGAAATACCCAAGACTGGGTAATTTATAAAGAAAAAGGGGTTTAATGGACTCGCAGTTCCACATGGCTGGGGAGGTCTCACAATCATGGGAAGGAGAAAGGGGAGCAAAGGCATGTCTTACATGGTAGCAGGCAAGAGAATGTATGCAGGGGAACTGCCTTTTACAAAACCATCAGATCTCATGAGTCTTACTATCACGAGAACACCACAGAAAATAGCCACCCCACGATTCAATTACCTCACACCAAGTCCCTTTCATGACATGTGGGGATTATGGGAGCTACAATTCAAGATGAGGTTTGGGTGGGGACACACCCAAACCACAACACTAACAAAATCAGTTAAAAAGAAAGAAAAGAGAAATAGTTAACATGATAACTATGAGATATATTGATTGTAATGACAAATGTTATAAGAAATTATTAAAAGGAAATGACGAAAAATATAAGTAAAATTGCTTAATAATAACAGCTACATAATTTACCTAACACATTTATATATATATATATATATAGTGTTAGCAAATATATAATATACATTTATATTCAGTCAGAAAATATTTATTGAGTAGCTTTTGTATGTTAAACATTATACAAGTTTCACAAATGCAAAGATTCAGGAACAAAACATTTTGCCCTTGGTGAGCTCACATCATTCTGCAATATACACGGTGACTTATCTGACTGTTTTTTTTAAGTGTGATATAGTAATACTTGTGAAGCAGCACATAAGCAAATCCCCAATACCTTTCTCTAAACAACCAGACAGGCAAAACTTTCTACAAGTTATAGTAAACCTAGACACTATCTTTTCCTCTTAACACAGCCTAGAGGCAGGATAATGAAAGGAGGGAGCAGTGAAGACATTTCTGTCCTGAGGCAGTTTCAGGCTACCGGAGGCTAAAAACCAAACTCTCCGGAAGCCTCAAGGAAAGGATGTGAGCAAAAACAGCCCTTCAGAAATAATTTGGTACTTATTTTTACACTCTAAGTGTTGCAAAATATCTTCCCCTTCATGGAATAGAGATTTACTGATTTTGTGAAGTTTGCTTATATAATTTTTAGTATTTGGAGGCATCTGCACTCTTTGAAAACAATTGAAACCATGAAAATGTTGTAGTAATTCTTGTATTTGTTCTTAATCAGGAGCACTCATTCATGTCAACACATAATTTTTAAAACTTTATTCTGTATGACACTACTTTCTCTACTTTAGTCAACTTCTTTTCGCCCCATTGGAGAGGAAGGGATTTCTGCCCTACGATTATGGGGATGGCCAAACACATACAACACCTGGCACTAGACAGATGAAATTAACAGCAGTTTAATAGTCACATATACTCACAGTTTATGTGAGGTGCATGCTGACTGCCACAAAGGATCTCCCGGGGGTTGCACTTAGAAGCAGTGACCAACTGGGGACAGTGGGAGGCAGACTTCGTGGTATCAAGAGGATAGAGGTGACCCATGAAAGAATATGAGTGACTTATTTGAATCATTCAACATGCTGACAGGGAAATAAAACCTGCTACTCAAATCCCATTGAAAAGGAGAGATTTTTGGCTAGAAGACTCTTATCCAGAGCAAAATGGGGAGAGGAATTTGTGGTTAGGTCAATCAAGGTCCAACCAGATGTCAAGATAGCAGATAATATCAAGCCTTAATTTTAAGTCTTATACCACAGCTTCAAATTCTTTGTTTATTTTCTCTTAATTTGTATTCCATATCAAGTGTGATCAAAAGTTATTTTAAAAATGTGTAATGTGTGAAGTTTCACACTGTCTACCTTCAATTGGGTTAAGGCTACAATTGTGTTTGTCCAAGGTGTTAGTAAAATGTGGAGTTTGAGTATTTTTAGTTAGAGCATGTCTTTTTCAGTTTCCCACATTCACTGTGTTTCTCTAAAAGAAAATACTTTTTAAAAAATTTTCTTTCTGTATGGCTCACCGAATGCATTTGAATTGGGGATCATTGGTACCATTTATAAACTTGTGACCCATATGACCAAATTCTCATTAAGGTGTGTCAGTCAAAACAACATTAAAATAATAAACAGACTTACTTTCCCAATGGCTCCAGTTTCCTATATTGCCAAATAACTAGAACACATATTTCCTATATTGCCAAATAACTAGAACACGTTGATATTTTTTTAAACACATAACACATGATACCATAACATGTGGTATAACTCCTTCAAACCCTCTAGCTTTTTAAAATCAGCCTAGTTTATGTCCCTATTCTTCTATTTTCTTTCCCAAACAATTGGCCACTGACCTTTTATTCAGAATCCTTCAGCTGCAAGTCCAAAGGAATTAGCTAGCAAGGCTGACCTTCCTAAGAGGTTGGCAGAGAGGAGGAAATAGAACAAAGAAATCTCAAATCCTCTTTAGAAGCAGAGAAAAGACAAGACTGAGAGAACTTAAAAGTTAATGATGAGAGTGGCTTTTCATGTTTAATTATGATTTTAATTAGTTCGTATTAGGAACTAATTTTTATGCTCTCACAGGTAACTGAGTCTCTTAAAGGCACTTATATACCTGCGAGATTCAGAAGGTAAGAAACAAAAGAACAGAGGAAACAAAAAGAGACAACCAAAGACAAAAAGGAAAGAATAATAATGTTAAAAATAAAGAACAACAGTGTAAGAAAGCACAAAATAAATAAGGTTTCAATACCTTTTCCCTGCTTTATAACTGAGGAATTAAATGAAAATCTTTCAAATGCAAATGTTACTTTGTTCCCCTCATTTTACATCCTACATCAAATCCTGAGGAAGTACAAGGTGTTCTTTTTTTTCTAAGGGTACATTTGAAAGACACTATTAAGCCCACTTGCAGCATTTTGTGAATTCCAAGGTGCATATTTCTCACATTTAATATCTATGACATCTTCAAAGTCTGACAATCACAACCATCTGGGCAGTCGTTGTGAGGTGGCAAAGCAGGTGCTTGCTAATCAAAACCTGCAGCATAAGTTGTATGAGTTCGAAAGAACATTCTAAAGAGAATGATAGTGCACTCATTTAGGACATTCTACCCTATAGATGCTTTGATGCCAGAGAGGATGATGTTATGTGGAAAACCTATGACATTTATCACTCAGAGAGAACAGGTGACTCAGAAATAACAATCTTTGAATGAGCAAATATTTTAGGAATACTTCAACCACTTTATTTCATTTATATGTCATTTTACATGGTTTCAAGTTTGATATATGATAAAAAGTATATGTTAAAATAGGTCTAAAAGATCATTAGATGAAGAGTAAGAATTTTCAATGAGAAAATAATTTGTCATATTTTAATTGTCAGTATTTTATTTTCCTTTCTGAACATCATATAAAATAATGATGCCACAAAATTGATATTATCTTTTATTTGATAAAAACCAGTTATTTGTGACTTCATCTTATACCTGATTTCATATTTGCAGATTAAAAGTAAGATACTGTCAGACTACATGAATGATCAGAAAACAATAGAATACCTACCACATTTTTCAAAATACTTTTTTATTCTGTGAGATATAGAAACAATTACATTTCCAGAATACTTCTCCTTACTGTGTACCTAGAGTTATTTCTATCTGAAAATAGCCACAAGGTTCCCAAATTGCTCTTATCAGTGCTCCAAGGGAAATGCAAGTTGTAAATGTTTGCAAATAGGGGTGTGTGTGTGTGTTGCACACTTGTTGCCCCCTTTCTTTTCTTTGTGTGTGTGTGTGCGCATGCACACATGCCTGCATGTCTTCGCAGAGCTGGATACATCTTCTTACTAACTTTAAAACATTTCACTCAAAATGTGTTTTTCTAAAGGTGGCTTAAGGAATGCAGTTGAAAACTAGAGATAATAATGATAGGAATTTATCTCTAACACATCTAACACATTCCCCAAATCAAAATTGCCAAAGTAATTTTTTCCATGGTCGGGGCATAAATGCCTAAGTTTTGCTGAGATGAAAGCCATGTGTGAGAGACACTGAGGAATTGTCCTCTGCATCCTTCACCTTCACAAGTCCTTGTCCCCTGCAGTTTCTCCCCGCTCCCTCTGCAGATGATCTACCAGCTGGTTCTCCTCACTACTCTTGATAAACACCACCCAAACAATGGTCAGTACTCCTCAAGAATGATTTCTCTCTTCCCATTTCGGAAACTAGCTGAACATTAACAGACATTCTCCTGCTAAAACCCTGTAATAAAGCGCCATATTTTCTTTGCTCTCCCCAAGTCAGAATGCACCTGTAGAGTCTTTTTACGCCCAATAGTTGCCAATAAAGACTTATGCTAATGATATTCTAGTTTATTTTCTCTCAAACTTGTTATTTTAATTATCAAATAAAGCAAATGTTTGCTGTTTAAATTTAAATGAATGTAAAGAGGATAATGCACATAAAGCACTTAACCCAGTGAATGGCACATACTAATCATAATTATGCATATAACTTAATGAGCTGCATTCTACAAGGGTTAAACTGGTAGTAACTATTTGCCCTTTCATGTGACTGCTTTATTTCCCTTGTGGATCATCTTATTGCTTCATTTTCGCCCATTCGGCTCCACTCCTATTCTTACAGTCCCTTGAGACAAAGACTCTTTATTTGAATAAACTTTAATCAGAATCCTCTGAGCCCTCTTTTAAAATAGGCCTCAATCTTGGGCTCTCTCTTCAATCTGCCTAGTTCAGTTATAACAAGAATCATGCTAAGTCATTTGAACGCGAACTGCCCCACATCACTTGTGATATCTGGTCTCCCCGGCCTGCCTTCAGCAAAAATAAAGTTAATTTGGTTTAGCAAGGATATCCCTACCCTTAATGTCTTCTCTTATTAATTTTCCATCCACTGTTCTCTTTCACTCTGCTTCTCGGGTATCAATTCCCACTTGCCTTTGTAGTATCCAGTGTGAAACGTGATCTCCCCCCTTAGTGCAAGAGTGTTGACACCTACAATAGAAATCTTGAATAAAGTCTTCCATATTGCTTTACTGTCATTGCTTTACTAATAATGCTTTACTAATATTTTCCTTAGAACCAGACTGTCTCATCACTTTTCTGATTACCTTCTGTCTTAGTCTGTTTTGTGCCCCTATAACAGAATACATGAGACTGAGTAATTTATAAAGAACAGAAATTTACTGATTACGATTCTAAAGGCTGAGAGTGTGTCCAGAATTGGTGGGTTCTTGGTCTCACTGACTTCAAGCATGAAGCTGCGGACCCTCGCAGTGTCACAGTTCTTAAAGGCGTCATGTCCCCGGTTTGTTCCTTCTGATATTTGGATGTGTTAGGAGTTTCTTCCTTCTGGTGGGTGTGTGGTCTCGCTGGCGCAGGAGTGAAGCTGCAGACCTTCGCAGTGAGTGTTACAGCTCTTAAGGCGGCGCGTCTGGAGTTGTTCATTCCTCCCGGTGGGTTCGTGGTCTCGCTGGCTTCAGGAGTGAAGCTTCAGACCTTCGCGGTGAGTGTTACAGCTCATAAAGGCAGTGTGGACCCAAAGAGTGAGCAGCAGCAAGCTACATCGCAAAGAGCAAAAGAACAAACATGCCACACTGTGAAAAGGTATGTGCGGGTTGCCCCTGCCAGCTCTGGAAGCCTGCCTTTCTTCTCTTATGTGGCCCCACCCACATCCTGCTGATTGGTCCATTTTACAGAGAGCTGATTGGTCTGTTTTGACAGGGTGCTGATTGGTGCGTTTACAATCCCTGAGCTAGACACAAAAGTTCTCCAAGTCCCCACTAGACTCAGGAGCCCAGCTGGCTTCACCCAGTAGATCCCAAACCCGGCCGCAGGTAGAGCTGCCTGCCAGTCCCCCGCCGTGAGCCCACACTCCTCAGCCCTTGGGTGGTCGATGGGACCGGGCGCCCTGGAGCAGGGGGCAGCACTCATCAGGGAGTCTCGGGCAGTGAAGGAGCCCACGGCGGGAGTGGGGGCTGGGGGGCTCAGGCATGGCAGGCTGCAGGTCCTGAGCTCTGCACTGTGTGGAGGCAGCTAAGGACCCACGAGAAATCGAGTATAGCCCCGGTGGGCCAGCACTGCTGGGGGACCTGGCGCACCCTCCACAGCTGCTGGCCCGGGTGTTAAACCCCTCACTGCCCGGGGGCCAGCCAGCCACTCTGAGTGCAGGGCTCACCAAGCCCACGCCCACCCGGAACTCTAGCTGGCCTGCAAGCACTGCGTGCAGCTCCGGTTTCCACCCGTGCCTCTCCCTTCACACCTCCCCGCAGGCTGAGGGAGCCAGCTCCGGCCTCGGACGTCCCAGGAAGGGGCTCCCACAGTGCAGCAGGGCGGGGGCTGAAGGGCTCCTCAAGTGCTGCCATAGTGGGTGCCCAGGCCGAGGAGGTGCCAAGAGCGACAGAGGGCTGTGAGGGCTGCCAGCACACTGTCACCCCTCAAGAGGTCCAAGATCAAAGAGTTGCATCCAGTGAGGGCCTTCTTGCTGTGCCGCAGTGTGGTAAAAGGCATCATATGGCTAGAGAGAGAGAGCAAGAAAGGGCCAAGCTTGCTTTTACAATAGGCCCACTTCTGCAAAAACAACATTAATCCGTTCATGAAGAGCCTTTATGACCTAATCACTTCTTAAAGTTCCAACCTTTCAAGATTGTTGCATTGGGAATTAAGTTTCTAACATACAAGCTTTGAAGAAGACATTCAAACCATAGCGCCGCCAGATAATAAGCAAATCTTCCTCTTTTCCAAGAATAGATTTCAATGCAGCAAAATATATAAACTTCATGATCTCATCCTTATGCTATCCTTCCAGTAAGCATGAGTCAACTTCAGCCTGAGAAACCTGTAGTTAGGAATAAAGCAGAGTTGGCTCCCTTTTTTCTCTATTTCTCAATTCATCTGCTCTTCCTCTCACTGAGCTGATGTTTAAAACAATTCCTGAGCGGAGGTTGAGCAGAGGAAGAAAAAAAGTAGAAATAAACATTCTTTCTGGACTGTTATAGTTATAATCTCGGTATTGCCGGTAGCAAATATGGAAACCTTATTTCAAAAGGAGTTTATATAGTTTCACACACATAACGCATCACACATACACATGCTCATGCTGCTGGGGATTTTTGACACTGAGGTTACCACCTCAGCTGGCATCTTACACACTGTCTTCTCTATAACAAGTGCTCAAGGAATCAGACTGAAAGTTTGTGTCCCTTTAAAATTAATATGTTGAAATCTTAACTCCCATTGTGACAATAATAGGAGATGGGGCCTTGTGAGGTAATTAAGTCATGAGAAAGAGCCCTTCTGAATAGTATTAGTGCCCTTACAAAAGAGGCTGCAGAGAGCTGTCTCATCCTCTTTCCACAATGTGAGTATTCAATAGGAAGTCAGCAGCCTGCAATAGAAGAGGACCTTCATCAGAATCTGGCAATGCTGACACCATGATCTCAGACTTCCAGCTTGTAGCACTATGAGAAATACATTTCTGTTGTTTACAAACCACACAGCCCATCGTACTTATAGCAGCCAGAACAAACTAAGATGCTCCACCTCAAACCACTTTCTCTTGAGGTCACAAAGCATCATGAATCTGTCTATAGACAGGGCTTCTCTCCCCCGAGAGTAAACCACATTAAATTTTGGTATATGCTTATCCTGGCAGAACCTGTAAATACAGGTTTTTTTTAAATTTAATTCTCTTTTTGTTCTGCTGATCTTTGCTTTGTTAGGCTGAACTAGTCAGATTACCTGGTTGAGCCTTTCTCCTAGTATAAACCAAATACCACTCCCTGTTTCCTCAAACTCTGCAAAGGGGTCACAATGCACTTCAATAACACACAAACACACACACTCTCTCTCTCTTTCTCTATTTTTTTCTTTTTTGACATGAAGTCTCACTGTGTCACCCAGGCTGGAGTGCAGTGGTGTGATCTCAGCTCACTGCAACCTCTGCCTCCTGGGTTCAAGCTATTCTAATGCCTCAGCCTCCTGAGTAGCTAGGACTACTCGGCCTCCCAAAGTGCTAGGATTGTAGGCGTGAGCCACCCCACCTGGCCTGCACTTCAATAACTCTCTACAGAAACTCTATCAGTTTGTTCAACTTTCTGATTAATTCTTTGATGTTTCTTACGTGGCCTAGAGTCAGGTAAAAGATATTACTAGCAAAAGTAGTTTTACAGTCTTTTTTTAAAAATTGTATTATTTTTATACTTTAAGTTTTAGGGTACATGTGCACAATGTGCAGGTTTGTTACATATGTATACATGTTCCATGTTGGTGTGCTGCACCCATTAACTAATCATTTAGCATTAGGTATATCTCCTAATTCTATCCCTCCCCCCTCCCCCCACCCCACAACAGTCCCCGGAGTGTGATGTTCCCCTTCCTGTGTCCATGTGTTCTCATTGTTCAATTCCCACCTATGAGTGAGAACATTCAGTGTTTGGTTTTTCGTCCTTGAGATAGTTAGCTGAGAATGATGGTTTCCAGTTTCATCCATTACATGATTTTTTATAGATATTTGAGCGCCTAGTTTTAGGATGTGTAAATACTTGACATCTACTGAATTATTCTGACTCCACAAAAACAATGAAGCCACAGAATACACTGTCATAGATCTCTCATAGATAGATAGATAGATAGATAGATAGATAGATAGATAGATAGATAGATATACATTGCACACACCTGTGCAAGTATCCCCTTGAACTTTTTGACCCTCATTGGGCTTCAAGATATTTCAGTTTCTTTCTTCTGATCCATTATGAGATCCTTTTAGAGATTTTCCTCAACAAGGAATTAGGACTTTCATAATCACACCAAAGAATGAGACAGTGCACTGGTTGACAATGACAAACAGCCAATAGGAAATCTTTAGGCTCCAGGAGGAAATCCCAAAAATGACTGGCAGGAGCCTAATAATGAATCTAAATAATTAACATGATGAAATAGATTACTACTGGAAGACCAAAACCTACTTCACATCTGGCCACTGAGAATTACTCAAACAAGGTCATTGCAAAGCCCATAGTTGATAATGCATAAATGTTGAGTAAATATTATGTGTCTCTGGTCAGGCACTTTGGGAAGCTGAGGCAGGAGGATCCCTCGAGCCTAGGAGTTCAACAGCCTGGGCAACACAGTGAAATCTTGTCTCTACAAAAAAACAAAACAAAACACCCAAAAATTAGATGAACATTGTCACATGTGCCTGTGGTCTCTCAACTACACAGGAAGCTTAGGCAGGAGGATTACTTGAGCCCAGGAGTCTGAGGCTGCAGTGAGCCACGATCATGCAATTTCACTCCAGCCTGGGTGACAGACGGAGACGCTGTCTCCAAAATATACATATATATACATGTATATGTGTGTGTGTGTGTGTATATATATATATAATATATATATTATATATATATATATATTTCTCGAAGACTTTTACCAATAGAGTATTATCTTTTCTATGGACTTTCTATGGCACTCCATACTGGGAATGTTAAAGATAAATAAAATTTGGTCCTTGCCCCTAGAAATTATAGTAAAAGTAAAGTGAAGAATTAATATAACATAATGGTTAAGATATTCTTTTACTGTGTGTCTACTTTTATTAATTGGCATTGGTTTCAGCATTTGTAGTTGTTTTCAGTTTGGTGGGTCATGTAACCACTTTATGCCTTAGTTTCTTCTATTGTTAAGATGCAAATAATAAGAGTAACTTTCTCATGGTGTTTATTTAATGGGTTAAATAAAAATCAATCCACAGAATTAATTCATTGAATGAAAATGTATGTCAATTACCTAGTTTTATATTAGAATTTTTCAAAAAGTGCAAATGATTGCTCTTCTATTGATAGTATTGTCCTACTATTCCCCATTGGCTTTATGTGGTGATTACTAGAACTGAATTGGCTTCTGAGCTGGGGAAAGTCATACCATGAAAAATAAAATAAAGGGAAATCTAGAAAAAAAAATTACACAAAAAAGCTAATTCTCATTTTATTGATTTGATGTCTATCCAAAGAGTTAAGAAAGGAAAATTTTGTGCTCACAGACACAAAATTTTGCCTATTTATGAAATTACTTTTAAGAGTAATAACCAATACTAACTTACAGCTTTTCCGTTTTATATATTAATAGTATTTCTCTTGAAATGCTAATCCCTGTGGATATCTTGCTAAAAGCTGGGAATAGAATTATATACACAGTGCCAATTTATTTCTGATTCTATTCCATAGCATCTCATGTGAAAATGAAATCATGCTCAAATCAAAGAACTAATTTGATTGCAACCAGACCGAATAGAACACCCCAGACACATTTTGCTTTAATTTTAACTTCCAAAAAGTGAAAAGGAAGGAAGAATTTCACTGAAACGGTTATCCCTAAGCTTCTTTCAGATTCGTTCATAAATCAAAGAATACCAAGTAGGTACAGTTTTGCTAACGTGGGGTAATCTGATGAATTTTTGAATCCTTATTGAATGGGACACATCCTTCCAAAAAGTGTGTTTGTTAAGACATTGCATCCTGCTTTTGAGAGCTGGTTTCTCAAAATTATTTTACAAATGAAAGATATTATTTACTTTGTAAAGATCTTAAAAGTTGTGTTTTGTTATTTTATCAACATTCACCTTTTATCTATATTACCTTTGCACTGAATTCAAAGTCATAAAGTATATTTGTAAAATAAAATATGCCGGATTGGATAACAAGAAGATCAGTCTATGCATATTCACTTTTCCTTTTCAATTAACCATTTTAATGCTTCTTAGCATTTATCAAATTTAATATGAGTTGTTTTAATTGTTTCACATGTTATGCGCATTGACCAATACTCAGCTGACATAGGTGATTGGCTTACCTGAGAAATATGAATAACAATATGCTGTGAAACTAGAAAAGGTGAACAAAAAGTGTATCTCTTATAAATAAATGACTAAGTTATGTATTATTTATGTTACACAAATTTAAACAATGTATAATACATGAGGAGAAATTTACTATATTTGGAACAAAAATAACTGAACAGTCTCTCAGGACCTTTATTAATATTTCAACATCAGTATTATTCTGCTGTATAATTAATTTTTGAAGAATATTTTGCATATGTTTTCTGAAATCTAATGACAAACTCAAAAATGTTAGAGTATGCATAAGCTTGATATCACTTGTCTTGGGACAAGCTTCAAATCTGAGGCCATGCTGAAAGCTATTGCCAACCTGGCAGGCATTTTTAAAGCTTTGAGAATCATCACCTTTCAGAGAATCTCTCCACAGGTTTATATCCTTCACCTCATGCTCACAACCAAATGCATGAACCGTAGGAAAGATCATAGCCTTTTACTATTCCCTGTATTCCAAACTTCATGCCTTTTTTATTTTCCTTCTTTCTTTCCTTCTTTTCTCTCTTTTTTCTTTCTTTCTTCTATCTGCCTTTCATCTTTCTTTTCTTCTTTTTATATTTCTGTCTTTTGATTAATTATTTGACAGCAAAAAATGAAACAGATTTCAAATGACGTGGCTTTGACTAACAATCTAGAACACTGAATTTATAAATAATCCATGGAGACCTTTCTCCCCTTAAACCTGGATTTTGATATCCCTTTTGAACTATCAGAAAGCAGGTTCCTAATGTTTGCAAAGTTAAGGTGAAATGCTTTTCTGTAAAAAGGAGCTTAATAAATATGTGTGAAAAAAATATCTAAGAATAAGAAATTACTTAGCTTCTTCTACTCAATGAGAGAGAGGCATTGTGTTAGGTTTTTAACAGACATGAAGGAAAACAATTATTTACCAGTCTTTACAATAAGACTAAGTAATAAAAGCATTAGCTAACTAAAGCTAACTCTTATTGAGCGCTCACTATGAGCTAGACATTCTTTGCTCTGGTTTATCTCTATGAACCCTCAGAACAAATCTGTAAGATACATATTTATATTAGTAGTAGTAGTAGTATTAGGTTTCTTGTATAGACAGATGGTATTAGACTTAAGCTAAGTAATACATCTAAAGTCTCACAATATATAAACCTGTGTACTTGAGATTTGAACATGGGCAGTTTTGTTCTAGAAGCTATTTGTTTATCTACTGTCTTTCACTCCTTCTCATATCATAGAATTGTTATTATCTTTCCACTTAGCAGTGGATAACATTTGAAAATTTCAGATTGTAGTTCAGTATAACAAGATAATGAAGAAATAGGTCAGGATTTGGAACCTAATTCTATCCTATTCCACAAAAAAATACTTCATTGGCATAAATGGAAAGATACTGAAGAAGAAAAAAAAACTCTTCTAATGTGTCCTCAGGTTTTAAATATTAAAGTTCCAAATCATAAATCTAATTATGAAAATTCAGATATGGTTACATCTGTCTAAAGGAATTTTTTTTCAGAGAAAGTTGTTACAGTTTCTAAAATAACACCGTTCAAATTTCTGTCTCCTCTATATATTTATAAGTTTATGCCTGAAAAGAGTTGCTTGTGCTACGGTATTTTCAAACTAGGAGTCAAAATAAACTTACAAAACAACTTGAGATGAAGACCTAAGAGTAGCAAACAGGTTTATCTTAATTTTGTAATGGGCTTTGGAGAATACTTGTTTATAGTCTCGGAAATCCTTGCAAGATAGTACTTCCTGTCTTGCTTCCTTTCAGCATTATTTATTTTGCCATCATTTATTTATTAATATATTTATTCAATAAATACTTTTTGAGCATATATTACAGGCTAAGCCTTTTTTCAAGTGTTGGGAATTCAGGAACAGGCACTAACCACAAAGAAATTTTATTTCCACTAGAAATACAAACAAATGAATCTCTTTATGTGTGAGAATAGAGCCAGGATAAGGTCAAGTTCAGAAGCACAGTGTGTTATGGAAACACAGATAAAACGCTCACAGCCTAGATATGGGGACAGGACTAGATACAGGGACAGGAAAAAAAACTTCCAACAGCAGAAATAGAAAATGTAAAAAAAAAAAAACCCTGAAGTTTCTCAAAGCATAAAATATTTTTAAAATGAAATGGCAGTACACGTGGCTTGAGAAAAGGAAATTTGAATATGGAAGTAAGTGAAGTTTGAGAGATGTAAAGAGAACAGACAGTGTTGGTTTTTGAGATGAGCAGTGAGCTTAGCCGTGCATCTTTGAAAGCTCCTTCTGACAGTCATGTGGAACATTGGAAAGCACTAATGAGGTTAGAAGAAACTGCTTAAGAACAGGGAATGATGAAGGGTAGGATGAGCCAGCCAATAGCATGTGACCACAAGGATGCCTTAGGAATGCTTATAAATGAAGAATCATGAAAATTAGAGTGGTAAGCCTGGTAGACAGACCGTTCTTTGGAAAACAGTTTCAAAATGTTGGCTATATATTTCCACAACACGAGATACACCCTTGTGCCAAAATGACTATAAATAAATAAATAAATATATATATATATATATATATCTCCTCTAGAGTAATATGAACACTGATTTGTATGTTATCCAACTACGTAAGTCAATACTTTATTTGTGATTCCAAAACAGCATTTTTCATAGAATAGTTAATATATCTATTTAAATAATTTATCCTTTTGTTATTAACTAGCCCTGTGAGAGGATAAATATATTTTCTAGTATAGCTAGAGATTTGGGGTGGTGACATGACTTTTCTGTCCTTTATTTTTCTGTTATCATAAAAGGTAGTTGATCATATGTCTATAACAAGATCACCAAGATAACAAGAATATTAATCTCATTTGTTTTGAAGTAAAATATAGAAGAAGAAGAGAACAGAATATACCATTCCTGCTTCAGCAAAGCATAGTAGTCACTGTAAGCCCCTGGCTTGAAGCTAGTGCTCATGTGCACCACATATGCACTTGTGGGTGCTGCTCTGTTGTTTAGAGTTGGCGCACACTCCAAATGATAAGCGTCTATCACAACCAGGTTGTTAAATAATTTCCATATCATCTCTATCTTTCGATTCAGGACTACTTTTCCTTATGTACTCTAAAACGTCAGTTTTAGCCTTACTCCTCTTCCCTTTTTGAAAAATTATAAAGTTCTTTATTCTAAATCTATTTTGCATGTAGAATAAGAAACTGTGGTAGGAATGTGTTTAGTGTGCCAGAGACAATAAATGCATGGCAATTTATGACACTTTAAGAAAACACAAACTAATTACAAAAACATGTCCAGGCATTTCTAATAAAAAGTTACTGTTTTTTTTTTTTTTAAGAAAGTTAATACAGCCAATAGTTTATTTTGCTCTCTATGGGCCCTGGATGAAACCTGAAAGAAGAATAAAGTAATACCATATTTACAAAGCAGAAACAGTATTTCTTTCATACTTTATGTCATCTCCTGAAATCTCACATTCAAACACTGAGAGGAATTGACCCTACTCAGCTACGAAGACTTGACAAGATCACAGCTCAAGATGCTATGCCTTGAGAAAAATTATTCTTTCTGACTATCCTTAGCACGAACGTCTCAATAAAATTTGCCAAGTTTCCATTTCTCTCATTGAAGCTTCTTAATTTTCCATATTATTTTTAAGAATGAATTGCATAGATAGGCAGGCCAAGTAGTCAAAATCCCCCCTCAAAGCTACAATTTTTAGTATGTCATTCTTAACAGTTTATACTCCTGGTGTTTAATTTTTTTTCTGAAGACTGCTAGTTGAACTTTAAAGTATGAATAAAGGAGAAAATATGCGTGAACAATATTATTTACAGATATAATCTTAGCAGAGATATTCTTATATCCTTGCCCGAGTTTCTGTAATAGATTCCATTTCTAAAGACTCTTCAAGCTGAAGTTAGCAGTAAAATACTTTAGCATGGAGATAAATCTACTTTATCCAGTATACTTTAAATGATTATGAACAATCTTGAAAGACCAAATAAAAACATGTTCTCTAGTCCTAAAGTATTTTATATAATTCAAAATATATTTCATTTTGAGTACGAACTTTGGATGATTATTATTAAACACAATGAAAATGAGTATTTAGAGATTATTTTAACATAATATAGGAGAGATATAGTTTTAAATCCAAATTGAGGAAGTGTTATATTATTTCAACACTTTTGGAATTAGTGGTGTCTCACAATTAGGAACTGTTCTCTGATTTCAGTAATCTCTAATATCGTACATAGCAACATTTCTGTGGGTTTCCTCTGATCTCTCCAAATGGGGTTCTGTTGAATCAGGAATCAGCCTGGAGAGTGGTGGCTAGAATGGTCTCCAGATCTATTGTTATATACTGAGCAAAGTCCCTTAAACCAGGGTTAAATGAGGCCCTTTTAGACCAGATACTCATATTGAGTCCATCAGACTATGATTAATTACAGACTCATCTATTTGTGAAGATTTCATTCAGTTTTCTTTTAAGCAAAGTTTTGACATAAACAAGTACTTTAAATAGGGATGCAATATAATAGAAAAACATCTGAACATCTGACCATTTAAATTTACATGAAGAGGGGGTGATAGATCTATTGTTTTTTCCTGCCCTTCTGCTGAATCAAGAAATTTGCTTTGAATATCTATATTCTTATAACACTTTCTGGATTGAGAAAAGTGCTCGTATTAGCTTACATATAGGTTATAAGTCCAGAATTCTTGAAAACTTTGAATGCAGAGGAGTATTAAAATACATTACCACAGTTTCTCTGCATTGGATAAAAATGTAGAATGCCTGAGATTAGGTTAACTCTGGTCAGCATCATCTGCCATAAATACTTAATTCCTAGGTACTACCAAGTATGCCCATTTTTCAAATATATGAGATAATTGTGAATAGTTTTTTTTTAGTGACGCTTAATAATGAATAAACAAATGAAAGATAAATTACCATCTATGCCTTAATGGTTTTGAAGGAAAATGGATCGCAGGCAGCCTACTATGATTTTATATGTATGAACGAAATTCATAAGCAGAAGTCAAGGAGTGTACTACAAAAAGCTAATTACAGAAGAGAGGAGAAGAATATGCGGTTGTTCTGCTCATTCTATTTCATAAGTGTCTGAAACCCGAACAAAACCTAAAAGTTTTCGTGGGCAGGAATTTTTCCACATTTACAATAATGCTAAACCACAATCCAAGAATGTCACTAACATTGTGTGCATTGTTTGCTCTGGAACACAGGCTCATTATAGCTTTCAACTAGCAAAAAGGAATCAGGAAGCATGGTTAATGGGCTTCTAATTTTTTTTGTTTGTTTGTTTTTGGTACACCATTAAGTTGGCCTGCATTGTATTCTAAAGTATTAAAAGAGACAACTAAAGTAGAAGTCATTTTATAATGACTAAAGAGAGAAAAAAGTAGGTGTTATTACTATTTGTTTTTATTCTCTTGGTGTCTCATAAATAGTTCATGTATGTGTATCATAGAGGGAAGGTCAGTCTTGAATGTGAAAGTGTCTAGGGGCATAAAATGGGAGTAGTGATTTGATTAGGTTACTGAAGTTGCAGACGAGTATTTGTAGTGGTCAGAACGAAATTAAAGGGTGGGATGGATGAAGACTATGAAGAAGGGTCAAGGATGTCTAGGGCTTAATATTTAGTGGCCAGTTTAAATCATTGTTACACCATACAAAACTAATTCAGGTAACTTTGGTGCAAAAACCATAAGAGTCATATATACTAAAATCTCACATCTTTTTTACAAATAATATATTACATGGCTTTTGTATCTTAATTAAGCTAATATTATTTTTCTATATGCATCCTTTCCTAACAAGTTGCTAATGATGCTGTATGAGTAAGTAACTATTAAAGAATTACACACACATATATATATAAATTATCCTTGAACTGTCTGCAGGTTTCAAAACAATTGTGTATACTTTAAAACAAACACTGAGTAAAGAAGGTAAATCCAGTGTATCTGATGGTGAAACTAAAGAATTGACTGAAATTTCTAATTGTTTCTTTCTCTCATATTCTCCTCCTTTAGCTCAACATAATTAATGGCTCCCTCTGAGTAGTGATTGTGCACTATATTTCTGCTTTCTTGATTGCCCAAAGCTTGGGCAAGGTTGGATTTTAGCGTACCATAAGAATGAGCATCTGATATGGTCATCACTGCTTCCTGCAGGTAGGTAGGAATATCCCTTTCTGTTTCCCTCCTACTCTGGCTCCTATTCTTCAGAGAGCCAACTGATCTTATCAAGTTTTTTTGATAAGTGCTCTATTATACTCTTTCAAAAACAGGCAGTAAACAAGTATAGGTAGGTTTGTAAAGATTTTTTCAAGGCATTTAATTATTCTGATGTATACTGTGGATATCCCAAAAGGAGAAAAATCATAGGTATTATCTCCCAAACTATTTTCTTCTGCTACCCCAAGATTTTTATTTTAAAAATAAATCCTCCAAACATCTTTAATGCTAATGCTGCATGAAATATATTTTAGAAAACCATTGCATTGATAAATATTAGACTGTATGGCAGGCCATCTCTCTCTCTCTCTCTCTATTATTTCTTACTCCCTTTCCTCTCTCTTTCTCTGATATCATAGCCAACAGTGTGACAATTTGAATCAGTGTAATGATCAAGATTATAACAAAACGGACATAAACTTACCTGACAACTAGAAAGAATTCAATCATTACTTTTTACCTGATCTCCAGAGAGGATATTGCAAAAGGTCATCATTTAGTCCTACTGCTTTGGAAGAGCCCCCAGCATTTAAAAATTTTGTAGAAACTCTGCATGTCATCCAACTTCCCAGTATGCTTTAGACAACTGTTTGAAATGTATGATTTATTACCAAAATTAATGTAGACATCATGCAGTAGTTTCCTGGAAATTCTTTAGAGAAGTTTAAGCATATGCACAATCCATAAATCATAGCGTTAAGAAGGGAGAAACAAGATTCTGGCATGTAGTCACTGACTCTCAAATACCATTAGATGCTTTCACTTTGTTGAAAATAAAATATTGCTTTTATTGTCTTTAACTCTAAAGATGCCTTTAGACAAGCAATATAACATAGAAATATTAAGACAGATAGGGGTTTTTTCCCACTGATCAATAGCTCAAAAAGTTTGCACAGAAAAATTCAGCAGTATGTGAGGAAACAATTTTGTTTCTAAATGGAATTTGTTGTGATCAAGAACATACTTTGAAGGCCGGGCGCGGTGGCTCACGCCTGTAATCCCAGCACTTTGGGAGGCAGAGGCGGGCGGATCACGAGGTCAGTAGATCGAGATCACGGTGAAACCCCGTCTCTATTAAAAAATACAAAATTTAGCCGGGCGCGGTGGCGGGCGCCTGTAGTCCCAGCTACTCGGGAGGCTGAGGTAGGAGAATGGCGTGAACCTAGGAGGCGGAGCTTGCAGTGAGCCGAGATTGCGCCACTGCACTCCAGCCTGGGCGACAGAGCGAGACTCCGTCTCCAAAAAAAAAAAAAAAAAAAAAAAAGAACATACTTTGAGAACTGCAAGAGAAAGGTAGAAAGGCAGGAGAATGATCACCAGTAGCTTTCAACTCAACATAATTTGAGCATCAGCAGCAACAAGCATACAGTTTGCAAAAGTGGCCACAAGTGTTGCATGCCTTATATGCACACCTTTTGGCAAAGTAAGTTTAAAGCTGTTTCAACCAAGAGATGAAGTTTATTTCTCCACTCCGTATATCTGTACTTGACGATATTACTTCCTTTGACTCACGGCATGTTACAAAATGTGACACAAGCAGAGATTTGAAAATACCTCAGGGCTCACTCTTCGTGTGCTTGAAAATCTGAGATTGCCATGTAAACAAAGCTGACATAGCTTACTGGAAACTGAGAGACCACAGATAGCTGAGATGAGCCATCCCACCTGAGGATCCACCAGCTTGCCAGTAGCCAGTCGCAAGAGTGGGGTCATGTGGTATCACGCAGCATCCAGACAAGCTGCCAGCTGACCATAGATAAAAGTGAGAGAGCAAGACCATCAAAACTGGCCCACTGGCCAGGCACAGTGGCTCACGCCTGTAATCCCAGCATTTTGGGAGGCCAAGATGGGCAGATCACCTGAGGTTGGGAGTTCAAGACCAACCTGGCCAACATAATAAAACCCCATCTCTACTAAAAATACAAAAATTAGTTGGGTGTGGTGATGCATGCCTGTAATCCCAGCTACTTGTGAGACTGAGACAGGAGAATTGCTTGAACCCAGGAGGCGGAGGTTGTAATGAGCCACTGCACTCCAGCTTGGGCGACAGAGCAAGACTCTGTCAAAAATGAATAAATAAATAAAAAATAAATAAACCTTGCCCAAAGTGACAGAGCAGGAGCATCGCCATCTTGGACAAGCACCATTGTTCTAAAGTTCATCTTGATCCCAAAACTCCTAAATCCAAAAGTCATCAACCCAATGGTTAAGGTCAGCATCACCATAAACCATAAATGACATCTTCGACCAGAAACATTCCAAACCCCTCCTTGACCAGAGACATGCCAGCCCCAAGATAACCTTCCCTCTGGCCAAAGAGATAATGTCAGCCCCAAGATAACGTCCCATCCAATGAGAGACATTCCAAACCCACCATAAACTTCTCCCCACCACAGAAACATTCTAAGCTTATGATGGGCTCTCTCACCCTGAAACCAATAGTCTTAGTCTGTAAGAGAGAGCACTCCTGAACAAAAATTGGCCAGAAACCCCTCTTAGGTTTATTCCCCAAAATAAACCTGTTTTTAACTGTTAATCCACATTTTATGTTTCTTTTCTCTTTCTTTAACTTTTACACACACCACATGGAAAATCAAGATGACCTACAGAATTGAGCAGTAATGAACATCGTGACTGTTTTAAGCCACTACATTAGGGATTAGTTTAATATATGGCAAAAGCTAACTGAAATACCTCCTTAGTCAGCATAATGGAGATGCCAACACATGTTTACCAAATACCATTTCCTTTTCCTTTTCCAGGATTCACAGAGAGAGTAAATTCCCTACCCTCCTTTGTTGTTAGCTTGGTGCCAGCTAACATGTGGTGATTTCTAGCAAATATCTTCCTCTATTGCTCAAATTAATAGTTGCATTTTTGTGCTTATGTTTCTCAATACTTACCTCTATTTGAAAGGAAAGTGAAGTTGGGTAGCTTTTGTGCTGTTGATATAACAGTCTGGTATAATTAAGAGTCGATTTTAATGTGGTAATTGGCCCTTTTCACATTTTCACAAGTCAGTTTCTGCCAAAGGAACACATAATTACTATCTAGGAATTTAGCCCCAGGGATCACTGGAAGGCCCAGAGATTTCTGTTGACTGTGATAGTTCTTTACCCAAGGTAAAGAATTGGATTTATCCAATCCAAATGGTTCAAAACTAATTTAGGACATTTCATCTATTCTGTTTACTTTTCTTCAGTCTAATGCAGAGTAAAAGTACTTAAGAACTTAAGGGGCAGAAGTCTCATCAAACCAATACAAAGAATCTCAAGGGATTTGGGTGGCATTCCAACAAAGAAGCCTACTCCAATGCGTAGACATACTGTCCTTGGAGGGTGGGGTAAAGGGGCCAAGGAAGAGTTTCAGTTTCCCTTTATTCTTCCCTCAAGGATAATTTAGAACAGGTTCTTAACTAAAGAAATGCTAAACCTGTTCCCTGATAATTATCAAAACTTTCAATAAATTCCTTGCTAAAGTCCAAAAGAAGGGAAAAGGACTTGGATGTATGAAAAACATGAATTTAGAGAAATAATGGGGCTATAAACAGTGAAAAGTGGAATCCTTGGGGAAAAATAAAAATTGATTTTGAAAAAGATTTATTTTCAGTTCCCTCAATTTGGCCACAAAATGTACAGATCAGACACTGGTTGCAGTAAGAGTTTACAGAAAAAAAAAATGGGGTTCTAATTGAAAATAAATACTGCTTTCCTCATCTCAGGATTTCACATAGACAAGATAAAAGACAGCAATTTGGGGATAGCCAAGTACAAACAGCCCATTTGTAGTCTGTCGCAATCTCCTTTATCAGATGATGTTGGTCTCCTCATCATTTCTTAAAGGACTAAACTGTTAACTTCCTTTTCAATTTTTGAACATTTCAGATCCGTATTTCATTTTCTAAACAGATGTCCAGAGCTGAACATGTCCTCTGTTTTAATAAGTATTTGTATGATCTGTAAAAAAATTCACATAAAAAATAATAGCAATCATAAGTAACTCAAACTGCATAACAGTTTTTTCGGAAAATAATTTTTTAAAGTATTTGGATCACAAAAGGCATAAGGAGGGATCTTGGAAACAATTTGAGATATATACTTTACAATGTACAATTTTTTTTAATTTTAAGAATTTCAATTTTCATTATTTTTATAGGTGATGTTTTTGTAAGACATTAAGAGTGAATTAAAAAATATATATTTCACATATATATTCTGTAATTGGTAGTAGATTTACCGTGGAGCTAACCAAGCTTAAACTTCTGGGCCACTACTTTACATTGGTCTCTTGCAAGAAAATAACCCACACTTTATATTTATTGTTTTTTATTTATTTTCTCAAGGAAGATAGACAGAACTGTATGAGCCTCTGGTCTACAAAACCTTGATCTTATCTGGTTTGTAAAGAATGACCCATTATCAATGCGTTTATCTGTTCTACCACTAATTTGCCCATTTGGATCTTTTGCCACTGCTAACTCTAGAACTCCTGTGAATATTTTGGTGCTCTAAATATTTTTAGGTTCCAAGTCTGTAGACCTTCATCTTTTCCTTTATTTCCACTTACAGCCACATAGTACTCACGCTCATTCCCAATCTATGATCCTGCCCTTGTCCCATTTTTTAAAATGCTACCTTTGTAAGTCAAATATCATCCTCAAAAATGATGTCTGCACAAGGAAAAGACTAGTTCATTGATAGTCATAGATATACATCTATTCAAATGCGTGTTCAAATTTAGCTATTACTGAGAAACTGCTAACCCTATGATATGTACTCAGTTACCTGGCTGTTGTGCCCACATAGTTAATCTGCACAACTCCTGCTGCTATTATCATTGGGGGTACCTGTTAATGTCAAAATAAGCTGCTTCGACCTCACCTTAGATATATACCCAGAGTCTAATTTCTCAATACATTGATCATGAACACCCCAATCTAAGGAACCATTATGTCTTTCCAGGATTTTCATCCACTAGCACTCCTCCTTCCTCCCTGGACCCTTTGCAGTCTCTTCACCCAGCAGGCAGAAACGATGGAGGTACAAACTGAATCACATTCTGTTACTCTTCCATTAGTAATCATGCAAAGACTAACTAGGAGAACAGGGAAAAGGAGGAGGAGGAGGGGGAGGAGGAGGAGAAAGAGGAGGAGGGGAGGAGGAGGAGGAGAAAGAGGAGGAGGGGAAGGAGGAGGAAGAAGAGGAGGAGGAGGAGGAGGATTCAGTACAAACTGAATCACATTCTGTTACTCTTCCATTAGTAATCATGCAAAGGCTAACTAGGAGAACAGGGAAAAGGAGGAGGAGGAAGAGGAGAATGAGGAGGAGGAGGAGAAGGAGGACGGGGAGGGGAAGCGGGAGGGGGAGGAGGAGGAGGGGGAGGAGGAGGAGGGGGAGGAGGAGGAGGGGGAGGAGGAGGAGGGGGAGGAGGAGGAGGAGGGGGAGGAGGAGGAGGAGGGGGAGGAGGAGGACAATGAGAGGGAAAGATTAAGGGAGAAAAAGGAACATCTCCATCACTAAGAGGCAGGAAAAGAGATGTGAGAGGCAGGCTTGGACATGGACTTGTGAATGTACAACTTCAAATCTTCCTCTGATCTTATATTTGATTATAGTAAATCATTGAGCTTTCTATGCTTCAGTTCTCATAAAATAAAAATGGGTATAGTGTGAGTAACTGTTGCATGTATTATGTATATATTCATTCATTTATCATAATTAAAAGGTTTAATACACAATGTTTCTGACATATGGTGATTACACAATGAGAGTTAGCTATTATTATCTTCAGGATAACAGTTTACAGAGCATAATAAAGAAGGGAGCCAAGCTCCTAAAAGTCAGTTCAACTAAGCTTGTTCAGTAGCAATGGATCAAAAACACCTCCTTCAATAACTCTTATGGATTTCCATGATAGAGCTGTGTTAACAATTATAGTAATACCTGATAATTTGTACACACACACACACACACACATATACAGAGTTATCTAATATGTACATATACTACCTTATTTAACCTTTATAAGAAATTTAGGAAATAATTACTATTGTTTTCCCCAGCTTTACCAATGACAAAATTGAGCCATCAACTATTTAACTTGTCTAAGTCAGGATTCAAACCCAAGTAGTGCAGTAGTATCATATGTCTACTAACTCCTTAATGACATTTAAGATTATTTGGCTGGGACTGGATAGATAAAAACAGTAGATTGTCTTATAGACAATGATTTAAGATGGATTGTGTCTGTCCATGTGTAATACGCCTACTCTGACACAGATATAGTATATTCATCTAGTCTGCCCTTTTCTGTTGTCTACAATATTTCGTTAGCAGAATTTTAAAAAGTCATTGTTATCTGAATTCTGCAGAAAGATAGAAGTACAAGTCCATTGCAAAATTGCATTTGGATAATTTCCACTTCAGATTTTACTTTCTCCCTCGTGTAGTTGTTCATATTAATCAGATCGATGATGATTCATTAGACCCTCTAGTAACTACCTTATATTATAAACATATGCATATTTACTAAGAATTGTTGCACAATTGTTGCCTAAAGTTAGGATGCAATTCTGTCATCTTTTATTTCATAGTCTGGGAATGTTTAACCTATGCATGCAGCCTTCACAAGATAGGCTACCATTATTCTTACAAGATCGGGTTGATTTGATACTCTTTTTCATCTCCTCACCTCACTGTTTCTCTTTGCTTCCTGCTGCTTAGGCTCACAAACTACAGAGTTGTATGAATAATTGAAAAACATTTTAATCTACATAATTTCACCAAGGCTATGTGTGTGATTCTAAAAATCTCAGACTTTATCTAAGTTCTAAAGAAACTATTTAATACACATTAGTCTTTTCTGTATATATTTATTTGTATGGCAAAAGTAGAGGCGTGTTTTCTCACTTCTGTGGTATTACAGAACCCCTATGTTCTATACCATAAACACTCTTAGGCAATGTATATAAAATAACTCCATTAAATAAAATAAAGTTATCAGTACCTGAATTTTTTAGTTTCAAGTATTAGCGAATTTTAGTTGTATTGACTAACTTACGTATTCTTTATATCATTATTGAATGATTATTGCGTTCCCGGAAAGCTCATCGTGATTACTGGTTTCATGGAGCTTCCAGATTAGTCAAGGTTAAAGAAAAGCTGCTTTTAAATACAGCAGCCACCACTTGTCTATGGTTTTGCCTTCTGCAGTTTCAGTTACCCGTGGTCAGTCAGGGTCTGATTACAAGTGAATACAGTACAATAAAATATTTTGACAGAGAGAAAGAGAGAGATTATATTCAATAATTTTTGTTATAGTTTATTATTATAATTGTTATGACTTGTTATTAGTTACTGCTATTAATCTCTTATTGTGCCTAATTTATAAATTAAACTATATCATAGGCATAAATGTACACAAAAAGCACAGTATATATAGGGTTTGTTACTATCCATGGTTTCAGGCATCCACTGAGAGTCTTGAACTGTTCCCCCACATATAAGGGGGAACTACTGTAATAGGAAATAAGATTGCTATGAAATACACACACAAACACACACACACACACACTCAATTGCTCAGTTTTGGGAGAAAGTAAAATTTTCCGAGGGCTAAAAGTTAAATAGAAATGAGCCAGACAAATGTATATGGAAATGTGGAGGAAGAAATTAAAACTGAGTGAGGCATGGAAGCATCTGTTTAGGAGAGAGAACAAATGCAGACAGCTGAGAAAGAGAATATCACAGTCAAGGATTAGAAGTTTATGAAATTCGAGAGTGTGGAGAAAATTCACTCACCCTACTGGTTCCTGAGACAATTCTGACAAAAGTGGAAGAGATATTAAAAGGCCAGCGCCTATGTTTTGCTGCCCTAACCCTAGTTTTCAATGTGTCTAACATGAGTATTTAGTATCCACATGCCACCAAGCTGCACTTTCTTCCCCAAAGACATTGTGTCCAACGTTTATATTTGTCACTCAGTCATTCACATGTCTGCTGCTTTTATTTAACCATTCACTCACCTTATGAGTAAATACAGCAAATACTTATTGAGTTTCTACTTTGGGCCAGGCAAAACAGAGAAAATTTCTGCCTTCATGGAATATTCTAGTTACAGAGACTAACGTAAGCATGTACACATAACATATGCACATGTGATTATATGATTCCTTTATAAATGTGTATAAATATATAAATGTACTCATATATTATTCTGGTCTTCCACTTCATGTAGAGAACTGCCTTAAATCTCTGTCAATATGAGTAGACCCATAATACTTTCTCTGCTCTTGCCATTTTATTTTCCTAAGAGGATAGACTATATTTTTCTGGAATAATCAGCTTCTTGAAATGAAGGGACACCTTGAAACCATAACTGGCATTGAATAGATGGTTTTCCTAGGTTGAACTTCCTTGGTTATTGACATGGGCCTGGCTAAGTTTATGATGATCATCAATGCTAAATATGCCCCTCTACCTTAAAATGTATCATTATAACCACCTCCATCACATTTTCATGTTATTGTAACTACTCAGTCTTTGTGTTCCTCGAAGTCCAAGCATGCTTAATATCCATATATGGTCAGGTTCATTTAGAATAATAATTTCTCTCTGTAATACTCAATAAAGATTTTTTTTTCCAGGAATAATGCTTCTGTTACTCAGGCAAAATTAGTTATGTTACAAAGCTAACTCCTTAATCTCCATGGCATAATTATCAGAATTTATTCTTCACTAAATCTACCTGTCAAATTCTGGTTAGTGAGGACTTTTCTTCACTATTGAATCAGGGATTCAGGATAACAGAGGCTTTGCCATCTTGTTACACCACCATCTTAACACAAGAAAACATCTTCAGCAGGGAAAGAGAATGAAATGATATGCCTGCTCTTAACAGCCAGAAATATGTATCTTCAAAAAAGGTCTAAATTCAGGCACCTACAGTTTTATTTGAGACTCAGCATCCATGACTAACACATAATTGTCAACTTGTTATATTTGTATAGTGTTTAGAAAGCATATTTCTACATTTTATTATACTTTTTCTTTACTAAACACTATCACCAAATAATTATTATGCTTATTTTGAGAAGAGAAATTGCACTATCATGACAGTTAAGTTACAAATCCAAGATCACAAAGCCAGTAGGGAAGACATCTAAGCAGGCTTAAAACTCCAAATCAGGTCTTTTTACTTTAAATAAATCCAATTCTTTCCTTCATTATATCATATCTACCCTACCTGGAGTTTGGTTATTAAACGTATGTAGCACCATAGATTTTATGAAGCTCAATGAGACTTTTTAGATAATCTCATCCAATATTTTTATTTTACAGATGAAAACACCATAGGCAAGAAAGGTTAAATGGTTCACCCAATGTATTCAGCTAACTTCAACTCATCTAACTTCAAAATCCTTGCTTTTTCTACTACTCTACAATACCAGTAGGTTAAGTGTTATTAGGTACGAGACACTCAGTATATACATAGTGAAAGGAGGTTTTATAACTGATGTATTATGAAGCATTTTCACTAGCTTGGTTGGAGACTTTCATTCACTCCTTATGATATTTCGATCATCACTTTTGTGCCAAGGTTATGGATCAAATTAGCGTGAAAAACCTACTGTTCTTCTCTTCTTCTATCCTTATGTACCTTGGAAACCTCTGCCCTACTGATAGCAGCTTGCCTGTACATTTCTGTTTTAAATTGCCTTCTCAGTAAGAAGTGACTTATTAATGATTGTATTCCTAGTATTTCTACTTGCCAAGATACAAGCAGTCAATTCTTTTAGTAAGATTTCCAAAAGAGTCTCTACCACAAGAGAAAAATGAGTGTTTATAAAAGTGACATTGTGAAAAAAGTTGAACTGTCCACTCTATAACTAGTACCAAATTGTTTCCTTCATAATTTCAGAATTACTCCAAACTCATGGTTCCTGGTACAAACAAAGGTGATAAGACACTTGAAATCCTCTACGTAAAGACTCAAATGCTCAAATTCCAAGGTTCTCTAAATGTAACTTTATTTCAGTCAAGGATGCTAAGGGTGACAGCTCCAGAATGTGGGTTCATTTTTTTGCTTTCCTTTTTTTTTCTCATTTTTCTGTAGTTAACTCATTCTCACTTGGAATGACTATAGCATTCCCTTTGAGTAAGAAAGAAACTTGGTCTGTAACTCACAATTTTTCTAATAATGTTGTTTATCTATGACAAGCCGTACTGGAGTATTCATAGTATTTATAGTATTAAGGATTTACAGTATATAGGAAAATAATATGAAATTTCTACAATAATTTTATTTTAAGGCATTAGTATTATTATTTAAAAGTCATGGCAAATACTATTTTTTTGAAGCAAACAGAAAAACAAACACGATAAAATGATACATTGAAAGCAATTGACGGTATTTATTGGGATTTTTATTTTATTTTATTTTATTTGAGACAGGGTCTCACTCTCTCGCCCAGGCGGGAGTGCAGTGGTGCAATCTCAGCTCACTGCAGTCTCCAACTCCAAGGCACAAGCAGTCCTTCCTCCTCCGCCTCCTGAATAGCTGGGATCACAGGCATGCCACCATGCCCAGTTAATTTTTGTATTTTTTTTGGTAGAGACAGGGTTTTGCCACATTGCCCGAGCTGGTCTTGAACTTCTGGACTCAAGCCATCTGCCCTTCTCGGCCTCCCAATCTGCTAGGATTACAGGTGTGAGCCACCACACCAGGCCTTATTGGGAATTTAACACTTTAAATATTCTTTGCAGGTAAAATTTGATGACTAGTCTTAAAAGAGTCTATTGAAGTCTGTTACTCTAACTCATAAATATTGGACATTATTACATTGAAATAATATATTATTGCTCCTAATAATAGCTTTTACTAGATTTTATATGTTCTCTGACCTATATACAAGTTATTTACATGGAATAAATACAAATGTTGGAAAGTTCCCCTCTGTGTCTTCTTTAGAAACCAAATTGTAGATCTAATTATAAAGGCTGCATTAGTTTAAATAGTGTAGAGGACAACGTTCACTAAAGTCTGACTAGGCATGTAATTAGTTGGTACCCATCTGGCTTCACTGTACATTGGATCTCACTCTGTATTAAGTGTTACATAAATAAGTATTTATGAATAATTGTTAATTGATTTAGCTTTCATTTAAAAAAACTATAACAACATACTGTAGTTGTCAGTGTGGGTAAGATAATAGAATGCGTTGAGGACTCAGTGAGAGTGGAAGCCATTTCTACTCCTAGGCATGAAGGAAAGTTGAGGGGAAGATAGATAAAGACTTACAGCTGTATAAGAGAGTTAATAGGTAACTTTTTGAGGTCCAGCAAAGCAAGTTAGGACAATAAATAGCCGAATCTTGTTGTCTTCCCACCTATGCTCTCCCATAATTGTCTCCTATTAGCTGAAGCCAACCAAATGCCAGAGGACAAAAGGGTTTGACTGAATTGGTCCACAGAGCTCAGCTTCCTGGGGATTGGAGGATGGAAAACGTTGAAATAAATTAGCAATATGATCTCTATTAGCTAGAGAGGTAAAGTGAAACTATCTACTCATTAAATTTATGGTTTTAGGAGATGTTGTTTTGTTATGCTTATAATAAAAAATGTTATTAACTTTAGTCAGAAGGCAAACAAAATTATTTTCTAAAAATTTTACTGAAAATTCTAGCCATGAAATTTAAGGATGAAAGGTGTGTTTGTGAGTACATGTGTTTATGGGTTATTTTATATATGATAGTGGATCTATTTTCTTTTTTGTTTCTTCAAATTACTTTATTATCTATAATTGACAAATTATACATAGGAAAATCTAAACGGTATAGATGTGTATTTTTTTACATAGTTACTCTCTTTTATTATACAATTTATATTTCATATATAAAACACGTTACTCAACAACTATAGAATAGACATAATTTTCAAGTACCTGTGGAAGTTAAAAAGATGTATCACATAGTTTGGGTAACTATACAGCATGGTTTGCTCAGGAAAGTCCTTGTTTGTGCCTATTGTCCTTAGCAGTCATCTGGTGAGCAGGTGTTTTTTTAAACTCAAAAGTGTGATAGTTTAAAATAATAAATAATACTGTAACCCTACATATACTGGAATGTATAGTAAGTCTCAAAAAAAATCAAAGACAGAGCATGTTCTGTAACCATAGCACAGCAGAAATCAATAACAAAAAGCTAATGAGAAAATCTACATTTCTGAAAACGAATATTAACACTTCTAATACATTAGTTTGAGGACAAAAATCACAATAATACTTAGCAAATGATAATAAATGATGATAATACATGAAGATTAATTGATTTAGCACACATTTGAATGTTAAGGACTAGAAATAAGATAGAAGTGAAGGAAAATAGAGTCCTTAAGCTTTTATTAGAAAACTATAAAAGCAATGTACTAAACATTCATTCAAGAAGGTGAAGAAGACTATTACCAAAAAGATAGCAGAAGAAAAAGAATAAAGAATGCAACACAAACAACAGAAAAAAGAGATGCACAGAATGTAGTAAAAAAATGAAAAAGAAAAAAACTCAGAAATCTCAAACATTAAAAGTGTTTAAAAAATAAAAAATTGTAAAAAGATAAAAACTTTGAATATTTAAATGAAATACACAAATTACAAAAGCTGACTCAATAAACAGAAAACCTAAAATTTATACATTTATCCAAAATTAAATTAGAACATACACATCTTTTCCTGAAATTACATCTGGCTGAGAGATCTTCACAACCAAGTTTACCCAAACTTTGAAGAAAAAAATTTTAAAAAGAAAATCTGAAGGGATATTTTTCAACTCATTTTAAGAGAGTATAAGTTGATATCAAAACTTGAAAAAGACAACTGAGAAAGAAAAATTTTATTCCTATTTTAATCATAAATAATGATGCAAAAAAGCCAAAATAGTGTACTAATAAACAAAATCCAGCAATGTATATAAGGTTAATACGTCATAATTAACTTTATATTATCTGAGGTATGCAAAGTTAATCATTACAAAATTAATGAAAGTTTAACCACATGAAACACCAATGAATAAAAAAAAGAATGGGTTCTTTGAATAAATGCAATAAAATAATTTATTAAATTAAACAGCTTTTCATGTTTTTTAAAAAGACAGAAATCTGAGTGACCTTTCAAAATGATAGAAAATATCTTTAAAATTTATAGCAAACATAGCTTAATTATAAAATATGCAAAGAAAGCTTCCCTTTTATATTCAATTTAAAACCAAAATGTCTGCTATTATCGTTTCATTTCAACATGTTACTTTAGAACCTAGGCTATGTGATAAGGCAAGTAATTAAGAAAAAAGTTATAAAATTAAAAAAAAGAAATACAACAATGTTCACCAATGACATGGCTTTGTACATAGAAGTTCCAAAGCAATTAACAGATAAATTTATTAAAATTCCTGAATACATTGCTGAAAAAAACAAAGAAACTTACCAATGAATACTACCTTCTACCAATTAAAAGTTTAGAAAATAAAATTTTGATGATGCTATTATAAACACTGCAAAAATGTCAAGTAGTGATGAATAAGCTTATACTAAAAATATGACTTTTATTAAGAAAATTTAAAACATTTTAGAGAAATTAAAAACCAAAATAATTTTTGTATGAATTAAAGAAATGTTAAACTCATTACTGGAAAAAATTCTAAAAATTCTGTCCTAATGCATGTGTAATTTCAATGCAATACAAAATTAAACTATTATTTCATGAAAATTAGTATGCTGATTTTAGGCTTATTTGGAGTACAAGGGGACAAGAATAACCAAAACACTCTTTAAAAAGATAAAGTGGAAAGAATTGATCTTCCAGAACCAAGATGCTTCATACACTGAGTGCTGAAATTTCTGAGACAGAGCTATAACATTTTTAGAAGTTAATATTTCATAGGAGAATATTTCCATAACCTTACCTTGTGACTAATTTTTTTTGTCTTTTCTTTCTTTTTTTATTTTTATAATTTTTTTTGAGGCTCTGTTGCCCAGGCTGGAGTGCAGTGGCATGATCAAGGCTCACCATAGTCTCGATCTCTTGGGCTCAAGCAATCCTCCCATTTCAACCTCCTGAGTAGCTGGGACTATAGGCATGTGCCAGCACGCCTGGCTAGCTTTTTAAATTTTTTGTCTCTACAAGACCCTCTACAGGGTCTTGCTCTGTTGCACAGGCTGGTCTCAAACTCTTGGGCTCAAGTGATCCTCCTGCCTTGACCTCCTGAAGTGTTGGGATTATAGGTGTAAACCATCGTGCCCAGCCCATAACCTCACTGTGAAAAAGAACTTCTTAAGTAAGACCAAAAACTATTAGCCATATATTAACAAATATATGGCTACTTTAAAGATTACTTTAAAGATTGGAACTCCTTTAATAAGTATTATAAAGAATATAAAAAGATATGCTACTTGGTAAAAATATACATGGGAAACAAGACACATCAAAATATACAAAATGACTTCCAAGCAAGAGAAATAGACAAGTAATCCTTTAGAAATAAAAAATGGCTGAAAACTTACCTGGGCACTTCACAAAAGGGGAAAGTGCAAATGGTGAATGAAGACATAAAAATATGCCCAACCTCATTGGCAATCAGGTAAATATGGTACATATTGCAGGCACAAAAAAACACCATTACACATCATGTAAGAAATGTGAAAACAGCAAATGTTGATGAGAATAGAGAGCTATGACAAAATACTGGCCCTGATTACTTGCCCTTCCCTATTTCCATATCTTTTGTTACATAGCCAGGTAATATCTCCCACTAAAAGTAAAGTACCTTTGCTTACTTCTGACTTTCGGATTATCCATGTGGTTTGCCTTAGCCAGTAGGATGTTAGAAGATACAATGTTAGCAGAAGCTTCCAAAGTATGTGTGCCATTTGTCTTGCTCTCTGCTATCTCTACCATTACCATAGGAAGAACGTGCCTCTGTGATATGGTTTGGCTGTGTCCCCAGCCAAATGTCATCTTGAATTCCCATAATCCCCATGTATCCTGGGAGGGACCTGGTGGAAGGTAATTGAATCATGGGGCGGTTACTCCCCATGCTGCTGTTCTCAGGATAGTGAGTGAGTTCTCACGAGATCTGATGCTTTTAAAAGCGGCTTCTCTCTTTGCTTGGTTCTAATTCATCTCTTTCCTGCCACCACGTGAAGAAGGGCGTGTTTGCTTCCCTTTCCGCCATGACTGTAAGTTCCCTGAGGCCTTCCCAGCAATGCAGAACTGTGAGTCAATTAAATCTTTATAAATTACCGAGTCTTAGGTATGTCCTTACAACAGCATGAGAACACTCTGCTACTCTCCTCTTCTAAGTGGAATGAGGGACACACCTAGTAGACTCAGACCTACATACCTGCAGTGTGAAGCAGAGACAATCCACAGATTGATGGGAATAAACAACTGCTGTGCTAATCCACTGAGTTTGGGATGGTTTGTTGAGCAACATTATGATAATAATTTACCAATCCAGGTGTAATGAGAATTCTTACACACCGGTGGTGGAAGTAAAAATTGGTACAAACGTTTTGAAAAATAGTTGTTCCTTACTTATAAATATCTATACAGTTCTCTACAACCCATAAATTCCACCAGTAAGTAAATAACCTGGAAGAAATCAGGATGAATATAATAGAATATGCATAAAATGATCTGTAATAATAAAAACTGAAAAAATCCTACAGAGAATAAATATATAGTAATATATTCATAAAGTGGAGTAAGTATGTATACACAGTAATATTTTAATAAAATGGAATAGAGTATCACTTTGGAAATAAACGTATTTGGCTACAAATGCCAATATATGTCTCACAAACAGAATGCTGAATAAAAGAAGAATATTTTCCAAAAAACACACTTTTTTTCCAGTCTATGATATTCGAAAACATAAAATAATACTTTAATGTTCAGGAATGCATACAAAAACACATATATAAGAGATATTTGTCATAATCTTGGTTTCCATCTATTTAGAAGGAAATCCTGGTTTCCATCTATTTAGAAGGAAATCCTGGTTTCCTTCTATTTTGAGAATTTTCCTCCATGAGAATCTGATATATACAACTCTCAGATGAGAAGCTGAATTCTTCCGCCACCATTCTAACATCAGTGTCATGAGTATATAATCTAAGCTCTGTCAATTAACATATCCTGCCTGGAACTTCCAGTCTTAAGTACAAGTAGGATAGTGAAGAATTTGTGTTGCAGCAAAACACATTGTTCTGTGTGACAACAGTCCCTTCCTTTGGTAAAGGTTTGGCTATCACTCTAGCAGTAGCTTCCTTTGGATTTCGATACAATTTTTTTTGGTTCGTTTTGTTTTATTTTTTAACCCTAGTTCACCAATTTCCTGTATAAACCACTATAGTTTTTAGTAAACTCTTGTTAATGAACTAGTGGTGATTTCTGGGGCTTGCTGCTAAGAAAACTAGGAGACAAGCTAACAAGATCTTAAGATAGTCAATGACTGTTTGGGATCTTTCAAGTCTGGGGCCAGAAGGGACTTAGAAAAGAATATGTCCAGCTAAACATATGCCTATCTTACTACTAGGTGTCTGAGGCCCTAGATAAATGCAGGTCAGTAATTCCATTTTTCACAAGTAGACTATTTTCTGAGTTATTTTGAAACTGTAATCTCCAGTGAGCAAAGTAGTTGTTGTTCTCTGTGTAGAAGGTGCCAGGAGGTTTGCTCTGTGCTGTCCTGTCTCTCTACAGGAAATTGCCTCATTAACTTCTGTGACATTGTAAGAGCTGCTGTATTACTTCATAATGTTGGAAATTATGTCCAATCGCCATTCTATTACTTTACTTTAGCATCCTCTGTGACTTCTAAAAGGGAATTTGTCTCTTTGAAACTGCTAGATCTTTTTTTCATGTTTAGTAATACAAAACCTTTTGAAAAGCCTAGAAGCGTTTATAAACCATGACAATTTTTAACAAACAAAAACATAAAAGAAAAATGCCATGCAGAACAGAGTAAATTCACATGAGATGCTGGTTATACATTCATTTTGACTCTGGCAGCAAAATAAGAACACCAGAGAATCAGCAAAGGGAAAATAAAAGGTAGAAAAAAACCCAAAAAGCTGACAAAGAGTTCTGAACATGAAATAAAGGCAGAAATAGAGAAAAGTAAACTCAAAGAAGGAAATGGAAATCTAAAATAAATAAAGGTAACCCGTCATGAAAATAATTGACAAAGGCAAAAAATAAATAATCAAGCTAATCAGAAGGAAAAAGAAAAATGGAAGGAAGAAAAATTCCATATTCATATTTAATTTTCTCAAGTAAGCAAAAATACACTAAAACAACAAGGGAAAAGAGACCCTAGAAAAAGAGAAAGAATAATATACAGTGTGCAAGTTCTATCTCTTAAATCTTAAGATGTTGGAGAGACTTGAGATGTACTCATTCTTTATTAAACACATATAGAGAAATATTTTGCTGCTTTCAAAACTACACTCACTCACTGCCCCTGTTCCATCTTTACTGCCTTAAGAAGTAAAGAGCCCCAAAGCTGAAGGCATTTCAGGTTTAGTTATCAAGGCTAACGTTCCATAAGTGATTTTGTATAGACATGAAACAGGTTAGAGAAGAGAGGCATGGTCACACATTTTGAAAATCAGTATTCCCATCAGTCTACACATCTTTTCAATAATGTATTCAACAATATATTTACCAGACATTTTCCTTCAGACTCACTGGGCTACACTAGTCATTTCCAAGAGGTCTATCTGAGTAATATGACATTTTACATAGGTATTTGCAGTGCATGAGGCTTTTCAAAGGAATTTTATAGATGCTAAAATTTCCTTATTATGATAGGTTCCTATATTGTTTTTGCATAGCTTATAGGAAGAGGGAAGAGGTATGTAAATTAAATACTGTGGCATTTTCTGGTCTTTCTCGACTGGAGTTCATGAGAGAATAAGCCCTATTGAAATTATTTATAGGATTATTCTCAAAAGTACAATTCTACATTAAAAGAAGTCAACTGATTATATTATTTGCAATTGTTCGCAAATGGCCTCAGCATTATCTAAAAAATTGTCAGAAATTTAAATGTTTGGTCCCCACCTTAGATCTACAAAATCAGATGTTATATTCATGGGGTGAGACCAGACAGTCTGTGTTTTAATAAAATCTCCACATGATTCTGATCCAGTCTGAAATTTGAAAATCACCGCCTTAGTGCATTCAAGCCTAAATCCCTTTGGAGCCAGGTTAAGACAGTTGTATCAGACTGTTCTTTCATTGCTATAAAGAACACCTGGAGCTGGGCCATTTATAAAGAAAAGACGTTTAATTGGCTGATGATTCTGCAGGCTTTACAGGAAGCATGATGCGGACAGCTGCTCAGCTTCTAGGGAAATATCAGGAAGCTTACAATAATGGCAGAAGGTGAAGGGCCATGGGGGATCGGCCTCATGACCCAAACACCTCCTAACCAGGCCCCACTTCCAGGACTGGAGATTGCAATTCTACATGAGATTTTGGAGGGTGCAAATATTCAAACTACATCAACAGCCTATAAGCTTCTTCAGGAATGTTTTTCAAATAGTCACAACGTAAAATGATTAAACTAGGACAGTAGAAATTTTAATGTTATTCTCTTACATAGACAGATAGCTTTAGGAAAAAGCCTGCTGTGGTTTTATCAAAAATCATCCTTATAATAACAAAAATGTAAATATCAATTTTCAATAGCAAGGTAGAGTATTTGAAAATCTACTATTCTGAGTTCTACATCATGTAAGCAAACTTACTACAACAACTGCTACCACAAAGAGATACATAATGAGAATTACTACTAATAATATAGACCTATGGCAACTGATTGTCAAAAATCCAATAAATACAATTCTACGGATAAAATACAAATGGAAGGGAAAAATCTTTCTATGTGTTTGCATGTGTATGTGTGTGTGTGGGTGTTTGTGTTAGTAGGGGAAAGTGGCAGTTATATAGTTTCATTTGGTTTGTTTTTTAATGAGACTGAAGAAACATACCCCTGAACTTCATACAAATGCATACTTTACTATTTACTTTGATTTACACACACACACACACACACACACACATGCGCACACAGGCACTGCTGTAACTTTCTTTTTGTTCTCTATCTTATGCTATCATAGTCTGTTTTTCTTCTTCTAGTGATGAACAATATAGATGTAGTAGGAGATAGTTTCTGCAGAAAAAGACAATGGCATCATTAAAGCACAAGGATATTAAAAGCAAATTCAAAATCAGGAAAACATTTGAACTTTATGCACCAACTTGATTTGGGGACTAAAATGTATTTCAGATTTAGTATTCTTTCTTTTGCTTTTTCTTTAGTTTTCTTTCTTTTTGCTTTTCTTTTCATCTTATATTTCTTTTGTTACTCTCCTTCTTTGTTAATAAACTTCTTCTGCTTCTTCCACCCAAATGAGTGAAATATAGTCAACTGGGTCTGCATTTTCACTTTACATGTTGAATTGAAGTACAGCAATCCTGTTCAAATAGTTTGATCCTCTTCTCTCAATATCAAGGACAAATTATTGAAGATCAATACTGATGCCAAGGGACATGGTCTCCTAGTTACTGCAACCATATAGAGAAGAGGGTGATCATATTTGAATGGAAAGTGAAGTCACAAATAATTGATATCCACTACAAAAATAAACACAAACCATCATTTCTATCACAATATTATTACTTATTTACTCACCAATTCTGAAAGCAAAAAGTACTGCTGACATAAAATAGTAACTAAACAAAGTATTTTCTCTGTAGTCACAAATTAAAATTATTCTGTTACATTAAACATAAATGTTATTTGATAAATGTCTATTCAGTACACATGTGAAAGACAATATGGTAGATAACATATGAATTATTTCTTAGCTTGCCTATATGTAGGTATTAGTTGGTGGGCTTGTTAATATACGTATTTCTGGCCTCCATTCAAAGAAATTACGCCTCATTGTTATGGAGAAAGGGCTCAATAATTTATTTTTAACAGGCTCCAAAGGCGATTTTCATGTTTTAGGACAAACACTTGAAAATGCCCTTGGAAGAGAAAATTGAAACAATGTCACTCTCCTCAAAATTCCTAAATTCTGAAGCATTTGAAATCATAATCATCTTTTGATGTTGGTGCACACATATAGGGGCTTCAAATACAAAATAAAATACGTTATATTTTGTAAAGCATAGGCTCAACTTAAAGGTTCAGGATCAACATGTAAAATGCTTATAAGTAATCACTCCTGTCTTTACAATAACAGAAAGCTAAAGAAATTGAAAGTCAATTAACTTTTCTTGGACCCGTCAGATAACTGAGGTCACAGGGTAAACAGCAAGCCTAAAATCTGGAGAGAAAGGGAAATCCAGATAGTCATAGCTGAGATCTGCTTACCTGGAGCAGAAGCTGAGGAACCATAAACTGGTAGGCAAACTTAAATAGGAATTTTAATAAACTGCCCAAAATGAAATGTAGACTAGCTTGAGTTTGAGAAATTCCTAGGGCTGCATTCTAAAAACGTCCTTCACACTTTTGTGGGTTCTACTACCAGAAACTCACCAGATTCTTATTAGTAGAGAGCCATGAAAGATCCTCTGAAGGACCTGGCAAGGTTGGGGAGGTATGATCATTATAAAATACACCTAGAGAGTTCTCCATAAAAACAAAACAACAATAAACAACAACACCTATCTCCAGTGGAAGAAACTTTACCAGAGCCTTATCCCATGTGGAAAAAGAGTATTTTTTCAACTTCAACCCCCTTTAGCCTTCTTGTTTCAATTTAGTGGGGGAAGGATTAAAGCTAAGAAACACCAGTGAAGCGTACAGCCTTGTGACACAGGCCAGCTGAAAGAATGATATTTAACCATACAACTATAGAATATTTTGTTTTCCTCACAGCTTACCACCTTATCAACAGGGCTTTAATATAATAACACTGGATTATAATAGAAAGTTGCAAAGTATAGACTTTTATTTTAAAAGGAATTCTTAGGGAAGCACAAACACAATAGGTGAGAAAATAAATGAAGAAAATAAAGGAATGTGAAGCCTCTGGAACTTACAACTTTAACAAATGTTCAAAACAGTTAATCTCCTAGCCTAATTTAAAAGCTCATAAAAGCTCATAGTAAAAGCCTATTTACTTCAGTTCCAATTACCTGATGCAATATATATGGATTTCACCAAAAATTATAAAGCATGCTAAAATGCAAGTAAAGCATAACCTAAAGAGACCAAGCAAGCATTAGAACCAGGCAGAGTTATTACACTGATTTGAGAATTATCAAACAGGAAATTTAAAATTACCATTTAAATATACACAATGTTTAAGTAGAGATAGATAATAGAAGTAGGAAGAAGGGAACATTCAGAAGAGTTCAAAAGGAAATTCTAGAAATAAAAAATACTGCAACAGAAATGAAGAATGTCTTTGACAGGTTCATCAGTAGGTAAGACATGGATAAACAAATAATTAATGAGCTTTGAGAGAAATCAATACAAACTTCCCAAAATGAGAGGCAAACAGAAAAGAGAATAAAAATAAAAAAAATAAAATAAAATAAAAAAACAAAGCACAGAACATCCAAGAACTACAGGACAATGTCAAAAGGTCTAACACATGCCTATTGGAATATCAGGAAAAGAAGAAATCAGAAATCCCCCACTATCTTTCACAAAGTCTTCTGGAGCGCATAGGCAATGCTTCTGCCTTTCTCTCTTTGACAAAAATTTAGTCACATGATGCCAAAAGAAGGTTGAGAAATGTAGTCTTTTAATTGTGCACACTGATCGGTTTTATGTTACTCAGGGAAAATTGGAGAATGGTAGAACAGCCTCTATTGTACTCAGTTGGAAGTAATAAAGTTGGGAATAAAACAGTTTGATTATAAAAACATATTTGTCATTCTAATGTGGAAGGACTTTATTCTTTAGTGTTCTGAAAGGCACATGGTCATTTACTCTGACAAGGTCTATATGAACTATATTGGATCTGAGCATATCTTGCCTTAGAGATATTGTTGCCCATTCTTCACATAACTTTTTAGCTAATCAGTGTAAACATGTCATATTGCTGAGCAAATGCAAAAAAAAAATGAGTTGAATCTGGGGCTAATCTCAGAAGTCCTAGATGTAACCATTCATAGTGGTATTTGTCTTCAGGCCTGTTGAAGTATGAAGAAAGAAAAATAATTTAATTTGGATGGAATATCAAGTTCATTAATTAACAAGTAAAAAGAAAAGTTAAAAAAAGGACAATGTTGCAAAACTAGAGAGGATAAAAAATGTGAAGACTGTGAGTAAACCTTCCTGTTATACCAAATAATTTGATTTTATATTTTCTGAATAATGAATGGGAAACCATGAAATTTTAGAATAGGTTGAAAATTCTGAGATGCACTTAAGGAAACAAATTACAAACATTGTCACATGCTTTAAAAGAAGAAAAATGAATATACAAAAACCTGGTAGGTGAGGAATGCATTTATAGTAAAGGTAAGAGATTGAAAAATAAATACATCTGAATTATATTGAAAGCAACCTTTGCCTACTTTCCTAATTTAACTGTAAACAACTTTGCAAATAGTCAATCCTCCAAAATCTAGACCTCACTAATAGTTGTCCAAAGTTTACTATTTAACAACAGTTTGAAGAAAGCATTCTGGAATTTTAGGTGCACTGCAAACTTTAAGTTTAGGTTAAGAACATTTCCCTCTTTTGGAGGGAAGCAATTGTTTATTTTATTCTATCTTTTTTTTCCAAGAGTGGAAAATATCATGCAATCTGACTGAAATTCAGATTATCTTCAAACAGTTATGCTGAGACTACAAGGTATACTGGGAAGAGAGAGCTCACTGTCTGATCACTTGCCATAAGTTTAACATGTTGGAGAACATCTTGTATTATTTGGAATCTATCCATCATTAAACATGAATGAGGAGACTGTGGTACACAAATGCGGTAATACCAAATGGATACGTGTATTAAAGACACTGTAACCATCTGGACTCAATATGGGACCCAGAATGTTCCCATTTATCAAATTATAATTCCCATACGATATTTTATATCTGTAATTCAATGTTGATGAAAACATAATTGTTTTTAATTTTTCAAAGTGATTTTCAGCAGTAGTGGAGTAAGTTCACACATTTATCAGAGGAGGAAAAGATTGGTGGCCAATAGAAAATTTTACTAAATTCTCTTGTTTTAAAGAAAGAGGAAGCACAGCGACAAATAATAGTCACCATCAGAGGATCATTCAAAAATTTTGAGAATGAACACATTTGATAATTATTCTTGTCTCCATCTGTTTGAATTCGTTTCCCCTATCTTAAAAGTGCTCTCCCTTTTCACCGTTTACCTAGATATTAAACAGGTTTCAAGATCCATCTTTTCCATAAAAACTTTATTACTACCATCCACTCCATTATATACTGAACTGTCCCTTCTGTAATACTGGAGACATTACTACCTCCACAAAGTAACTTTTAATACGGGCTTTTTAATGATCTCCATGCAAAATAGAGGTCTGTCTTCTTTCCTGTCTTTTTTTTTTCTATTAATTGATTTTTTCTTTCTTTTTTCCTTCCTTTTTTTCCCCTGAAGAAAAAAAAGTTTTATCATGAAAAATTATATAACACCAATAAATAAAACTAAGAAAAATGCAGATATTATTTTTCAAGAAATAGAAGTTCCCATACTTTGTCTACCAGGCCCGTGTTATGGCTGAAACATCTCTACTGGAAACTCAGGATATCTTGATAGACCATTAGCACAGCCTGTAAAAAATATTTACATAAATAATTCTTTGATGAATATTGGCACCCCTTTTAGTCCCGGCTATTGCTACTTAGGATAACCAGTATCCTATTATTTCCCCTTGTTCTGAGATAAATGCTGTCAGGAACACTTTCACTTCCAGTCCATCCAGGCTCTTTAGCTCTTCTAAGAGTTAGTCCAGGAAGGAATCTATGATGATAAGATTCAAGGTATTAATGCAAGAAGTAAAAGTAAAAACTAATAGGGAATAATAAGTGCTCTGAGAGCTCCTTCCTTCCTCCAGTCTAGACTCTGTTTTCTCCCAAATGTTGTTGGGCATCCTGAATCTTTTTCGATCATCTCCTGTTCCTCTCACCTAGCCACATTTTGCTTCTTAGCACTTAGTCCTTGAATCCTACAGTCAAATTTTCATGACTTTCTAAGTATTTTTCCTCTCCAAAGTGTATAATCCTTATTCTAATATTCTTCTTCTCAGTCATGGCACCTCCGTTCTTCCAGTGAATGGGGTTAAAATCTTGGAGATACCTTGCAGTCACTCAGTCTTCAAAATACCCCTGAAATCTAACTTTTTTCTAGCAATATCACCCTAGCCCAAGCCAACAACATACCTAAATGTGACCATTGCAATCCCCTCTGAGAGTCTTCCATTTTCCAGTATTATCAACCCTCCTACACATATACTTCTGTCTATCTTTTCCAAATTACTATTTGACACATGAATCTGTTTATGACCTTCCTCCAATCGAAGTTCTCCGGTGGCTTCCTATCATGCCTAGAAAAATATTCACATTTTCTTCCAGGCTTATAAATTCTAACAGGAACTTGTCCCTGACTGCCTCCCCTACTCACCTCCCATTGTCTTGCCACACTTTTTACCGTTTTAAAAACTCTTCTGCCTTGGAACTATTGCACTTTGCTCCACCCATCCTATTACTCTAGATAGCCTTATGACAACTTCTTATTTTGTACAAAAGCCAGGTCAAATTTATTACCTTCAGAAATGAACTTCCTAAGTGCCTCAATTAAATAGAAGTCTTCCATAAAATGAAAACTTACATTAAAATGATTTTATATTTATCACTATGTGACAACATATAAATAAAATGTGTGTATACATATACATGTATAATGTCTGATAACAATTAATGTATTTAATATTTTCCCAACTAATAGACTGTAAGTGCCATGAAAACAAGGATATTATTTATATGAACAATAGTGCCTGATACATAGGAAATACATAATAAATATTCTGAATACATAAATAATCTAAAGAATTATACAATTTATATATGTCAAAAGGTAATATAAGCATAATTTAAAACAAAATATTAAAGAGAAAAAATATTTTTCAACATACATACCAGAAAAAATAAAATTCCAAAAACTTAACCCTGAAATTCTTCATGAAACTTGGTCTAACAAGACCTTCCCCATTACAGATGATGGCAATTTCCTCTTTCCATTTGCCAAGTACAAATCCTTGAAGACTTCGTTGATACCCTTCTTTCTCCTGGAGTCTCATGTAATCTGTTATTTTAGTTGCCCATAACTTCCAAATATATGCAAACTCGGACAGTCTCTCAGCACATTTTTATTAGCCCTTTGTCCCATGGTCATCTCTATGCCTAGGTTACTGCCATATTCTCGTAAGTTGTGTCTTTGCCTATAGTACAGGCTTTTCATATAACAGCAGCTGGAGTGATCTCTTTCTACTGAAGGATTGAGTGCTGGCATACGATGGGAACTTTTTCCTGCTTGCACAGCTTTCCAATTATTTTGTAAATTAGCGGTGGCTCTTTGAAGCTCTGGAAAATCCTGTTTTCTGAAGCTGTCATCATCACCAATGAATATTCATGACAGTGGTGTTTATTGTATGAATTGCCATGATTTTTTCTGGAGTTACATGAATTTGTGTTTGAAACAGAAGCCTACATAAGCCTTGAATTTTTAACCCAATATTCTTGAATCTCTACCTGTATTGTTATGACTGTGATGAATGTCATGTGAAGAATCAAAATTCCAAAGGGGTGCAGCATCAAAGCAGTTTCTCTCATCAGACCAGAGAAATTCAAAATAGTCTTCAAAATGAAAAAAAAAAAAAAAAAAACTTGACTAACAGTAGGCTATTGGTAAGAAAATTTCATTACTACCTGACATTACATCTAAAGATAAGATAAATTTTTGGCATGTTCTTGTGGGTTTTTTAAATCAACTGTAATTTCTATTTCAAGGTTTCAGTGTCCTTTTTTAACTTCAGAAAGGAGAAACTAAAATTTAATTTTAAAAGTTTTTATTCCAACATTTCTTTTATGCTATTCTTCTGCTTTATAAGCATGAATAAGTATTAAAGGCATAAAATAATTGGATATATATATTTGTATATATATACATATATCAGAGTATTTTAACATATCAGATTATGTTACTATTTCTTTGCTCAAAATTCTGCGTTTTAATAATATTAAATTCAAATTTCTCCACAATGGTCTCCTAGGTACAACGTGATTTGTGTCCAGGCTATGACACTCCATTACCCCCACCTTGCCTCCAACTGGTTCTTGCCTTTTCTTTTCCTCGCTTGCCCCTGCATATTGGCCTTCCAGCTGTTGTTGAAACTGACAAGCACATTCCATCCTTAGGGCATTTGCTTTAGCTGATCTTTGTGCCTGGAGCACTCTTCTCCCAGATTTGCAATTGGCTTCCTGCCTTACCTTTGCGCAGATATCACCTTCTTAATGAAGCTGACCCTCACAAATCTATTTAAAATGTTCAGTCTGGAAATCCATATTCCCCTAATTATGTTCTATTTTATTTTACTTTGTACAGTATTTATCATCTTCCAGCACAAGTTTTAAGTTAGTTATTTATTATGCCTGTGGTATATTGTCTTTTTCTGCAAGAATATCAGCTGCATGAGCACAACTTATCTTATTCTTGTTGTCAAACTAAATAACAGAGAGAGGCTCTCTAAAAGAAAAAAGATATTTTTTCAGGAGTAAGGTATTTCAGTGGGAATACAAGTGCCATAGTAAACTATGTGTGTATTCAGGGAGGTCAAGGAAGACAAAGGTTTTTAAAGGAAAAAATGAAGAGGATTATACAATTGTTGTCAGGTAATTATCCTTGATTATAAAGACCAATAATAAGGGTGACAATAATCTGAGAAGAGTTTCTGGGAAGATTTTTTTGCAGAAGTATTTTTGTGTAAGGTTGCAATAGCTTCTGTACAAGGTTGTGATTTTTGCAATGCTTTGTGGTAGTTTTGGTCTCAGGCATACAAGCATGAGAACCTTCTTCTCAGGGCCTTTTCTGGCTCTATTTGTCTTTATCTTTTTGAAAACACTAGTGACTCCCTTCTGATTCTGATAATTTTCACACTGTATGTGAAGCACTACTATTATGCATATACATGGTAAAAGCTTGGAGGGCAAGCTTCGAATTCTATTTGTTACATGAATATTTTAAGAGCTCTTACAAATAAAGATAAAAAACCAAACCTGTCAATCGAAGAAATGAAAGTAGAAACAAGAGTATGAAAAAGAAAAATTCAGCTCAACATCAAAGGCAAATTAAAGGCAAAACTCCATTTTAGGCAATTAATTTAGAAGGAGCTTTTCCTTTAATTCCTGATAAACATGTTTTAAAAAAGACAGTATAAATAATAGAAGCTAGTAGAGAGATTCAGTCATGGTTGCTGCCCTATCTCACATGATTCCTTCTTAAAAGAAACCTACAATAACCTTCATGTTCACATTCCAGGGCAAATATTTAGCCATGATTATGATTCTATATGCTTACGGTGTAGCATAAATATCATGCATATGGATAGAACCCTCTAATGTTGTATCTCTATTTAACCTGTTCTTCAGAAAAGGGCAGCTGACCCACACCCTCTGGGTCAATCTTGATAACTCTCACTCTCTTTCTCCATATGCAGCCAAATCTGTCAAGGGCAACATACCACTTTCATGTGAAAAGAGACTTCTTTCTTGACTTTTGTGCTTTTTTTGGTCTTCTAGTTTTCCCACAACAGATCTGTATTAAACATCAAATTTAGTTTAGAGAATTGGGGATGATTAATTAGCCCAGCGGACTTATGTATAATTAACTGAAAGTTAAATATGGCCCTAAATATGAACGTAGTCCATTCCAGCTCACCAGGAGAACTCTGCTTTAGAATTCCAAGAACAGATCTGGAAAGTATAAAATACTGTTTTGCTCAATGTTGTCATATTTTTCTTATTTACTTATCTCAGTTGTTTAATTATGGGGTCAGAAGGCTGGGATCTAAAGTAGAATTCTCGTACTGTAGTTTCCTCAAACTCCATATAATAGAACTAGAAAATCCTACATTAAACCTGAAGTGTGTGTGTGTGTGTGTGTGTGTGTGTGTGTATTTCTTGTGTATTGGTATTTGTTTTTAAACCTAGGATAAAAAAATAAGATAGGGAAACAAGATATTTGGTATATTTGTTGATTGGAAAGATGACAGTTACAGTGAAAGAGCTGTATTAGATCTACAACTAAGAAGTGAACATTGAGCAAGAAAGAAACACTAAAAAGATAAATAAACAGACAAAAAATTCTGTCTGGTAATATCGGTATTGTAGAAAAAAAGAGTATCTTTTTTTCCCATCTTAAGTTCATGGCTGAGTTCTCTATAACAAAAGACAGATTGGCAACACAAAAGCATACACATTTATTTAACATAAGTTTTATGTGACACAGGAGTCTTCTGAAATGAAAACATTTCAGTCAACAATCAACTGCTTATGCTACAGTGGTCTCATAAGATTGTAATACTGTATATTTACTGTACCTTTTTTATGTTTAGATATGTCTAGATATGCAAAAATTTACCATTGTGTTACAATTGCCTACAATATTTATATAGTAAGATCCTGTACAAATTTGCATCTCGGGAGCAATAAACCATACCATGTATGGTTTATTACGGTTTATAGCCTAGGTGTGTAGTAGGCTATTTCATGTAAGTATGTGTAAGTATATCCTATGACTTTTGCATCACGAAATTGGCTAATAACTCAATTTTTGGAACCTATTCCCATTGTTAAGCGATTCATGACTCTTTAAAAATTTGGAAATTGGAGTGGCAAATCACAGGTGCAGAACTCACCATCTTGGCATAGTCAAATAAACAACACAGAGACTTAGGCACTGTGACAAAAGTGATCAAAAGAGTCAAAATTGCCCATGCAAAATGTTGCATATTGTAAAGATCATGCCAGTTACTGTTTTCATTTATGCACACGTTGAAAAGGGTGTTTATCTCAAGTTCCTTATCGTTGTAAATCAGAGGGAAAAAATGGATAGAGGTGAAGCAGTGGAGGCCTAATATCAGAAACAAGAAGTTGTAGTTGGAAATCTCACAAAAGAGAGGTATAAAACAACATATTAAAAACCGGTCATGAGATATTTTAAAACAACCTATCTACTGTTTTTTTTTTTAATTCAAATATATTCAGCAGGTCAGTCATATAGCAGTTATATATATTTTTTCTTGTTTCAATTCTAAAACTGCAACTGACAAGTTTTAGTAATCTCACCAGATAGAAAGAAGAACAATTTTAAAAATTTTTATAATTTGAGATTATTTCACCATAACCATATTGCAATGAAAAATGATGCTTTATTTTTAATAAAAATAATTTTGTCAACAAAAACTTGCTTAGGGTGTGATTTCAAAAGTGATAAAGTAATGCATTTAGAATTAACAATTAACTATTTTATATATATATACATATATTTATTATAGTTTAAATTTTAGGGTACATGTGCACAACGTGCAGGTTTGTTACATATGTATACATGTGCCACGTTGGTGTGCTGCACCCATTAACTCCTCATTTACATTAAGTATATCTCCTAATGCTATCCCTCTCCCCTCCCCCCACCCCACAACAGGCCCTGGTGTGTGTTCCCTTTCCTGTGTCCAAGTGTTCTCATTGTTCAATTCCCACCTATGAGTGAGAACATGTGGTGTTTGTTTTTTTGTCCTTGGGGTACTTTGCTGAGAATGATGGTTTCTAGCTTCATCCATGTCCCTACAAAGGACATGAACTCATCTTTTTTTATGGCTGCATAGTATTCCATGGTGTTTATGTGCCACATTTTCTTAATCCAGTCATCATTGTTGGACATTTGGATTGGTTCCAAGTCTTTGCTATTGTGAATAGTGCCACAGTAAACATACGTGTGCATGTGTCTTTATAGCAGCATGATTTATAATCCTTTGTGTATATATCCAGTAGTTTTTCCTATTTTCTGAATTCCTGATGCTGTGGCATCTGGCCCTTGCTGACCTGAGAGAGATTGTCTCACCCAGGATTAGTTCATTCTCAGAGATAGTAAAGAACTTGCTTGAGAGCATGCCTTTGGTATGCAAACCAGCCAATGCCAAATCTATGTCTCCTCCTCCTTCTGTTATGTTTACACTATAGAACACTTTCCTCCAGGCCTAAGCACCCCAGATCAACGTCACTGACAACTAGGGACTCCTCCTGCACCCCACAGCCCACCAAATTAATCAAAATATCTCATTTTAAACCTACTTGGCTTGCGTGCTTTCCATTGTCCATTCCTCCCAACAAAAACTCCAGTCAAGGCCCTGCCCTCAGCTCTCCTCTCTGCCTGCTCATCTCATGCAGATACTTCCCAGGCATAGTGTGCTGGGCCTTCTATTTTTAGGAGACCGTGAGAATAATGCAAATGCCTTTATTAATCACAATCACGTTCGTGCCTGTGTGCCTTATCAAACTTAATTAAAACAAATCCTGGGTACCATAAAACAAATCTGTATAAAAACATTAAAAAGTATGAAACCATTAAGATATAAAGAGTTAATCATCAATTATCCAGAAAGTTTGCTTCACTAGAAAACTCATTGCCAGATAATGTCACATAAAGGAGGTACTACAGTTTCCTGAGTTCTTGTCAAAAATTGAACATAAAACGTAAAAAAGAAATTAAAGATAATCAGACCTAAGAGCTTAAAAACACAGTAGATTGTTCACTGGCCTACACTGTAAAACTAGAAAATCTGGAGATCTCATTTAAAATAATGACCAGCCTCACAGGGATTTTACTTGTAATGAAGACTTAATGTATCTGAAACATTTTAAAACTTTATGGATGAGGGACATGAATCAAAGGCTTTGCTAAATCACTCTTCTATCTCTCGCCTCAGGAGGTTAACTGCGATGCCAGCTTTCCTATGAAGGGGAGAGGCCCGAATTTTGGAGTTTGTTTTGAGCAAAAGTCAAATAGAACCGTTGCTCCAGGAATCATTGCTTTTCTACATGGATTGTAGTCATAACAAACAAAAGAGCTATATTAATATATATCGAAGTGGTCCTGATTAGCAGGAAAGTAAATCAAACTAAACCAACACAGAGCCACACACACACAGTATATCTACCAATCCCCAAAGAATAGAATGGTGGGATGTGTCTTTATCACACAGAAATAATATGACAGTTATGACTTTCTGTGAAGAGGTGGTTGCTGGAACATAGAAAAATAAACTCACTTTGAAGGAGACTGGAGATAGGGCCAACTTACAAGATGAAGGTGAATCATTCTATGCCTAATGTTGTTCAAAATGTTATTGGAAACTTTTTTTAAAAAAAATTAAACATTATTGGGCTGTATTGATATAGCGTTTGCAAATATGTTCTGTATATAAAATTGCATGAAATAAATGGAGGTTCAGAGAGACTCAATAACTCCTCATGGGTTCTTTTTGATGGTGAAGAGCTTGGATACGATTCCTGATCTGATTTCAAAACCCTAGCTAATGAGTTTTGAAACATTAATATGTTTTATTCATAGAAAACATTATCTTGAGTTTTCTGTAAAGAATGTGATATCTTTGTAACACCGTAAAATTATTTATGTTTTTAAAACCATTTTTCTATATTACAATGAGTGATAGTGAAAATCACATGGACTTTAATATTAGAGACCTAGATTTAAATAAGAGCTTAACCATTTGATATTTGTGAATCTTAGAAAAGTTACCTAATCTTTCAAAGCTTAAGTTTTTGAATGTGTGAGCACAGCCAAGATGTGGTCACAGAGAATGGTTTGCATAATAAAGGGTGGTGTGTTTAAGAAGTACTGTTAAATTAGAACCTACAAAATATAGTTTCTACTGTAGCACATAACAAGAAAAAAAATTACTTGGAAAAAAAATCCCATAAAATGCCTGCTTTGAATTTGAAAAAAAAAAAAAAAACATGGAAAATGTATTCTGTTTTAAAAATAAAAATGACACTCCAAATTCAAAAGAACTGCTTTTCTAAATGATGTTGCTAAAGTAGAGTTGTATATTAAAGCATTTTTTATAAAAAGAAAGTTGCTGATGTTTTTTCAATGTATTGTGTTGTTCAAGCCCCCAGTCATCTAGCAATCCTTCTTAGCTATGTATCTAACTCATACTCCATATTTTAAAGACTCTCCTCTGCTCTTGTGGTTTACCTAAAAATTCCACATTTCAAAATTTTGTTTTCCTTGTAAACTGTTGAAAGACTTTTTAAGAAAGTCTTCTTCAACGCTAGTTTTTTAAAATTCCAATTAGCATCTAGCCATTGAAATTAGACCTTCTAGCCTCTTTAGAAATGATGTGCTGAGACCTGAAAATGCTCTGCTTCTTTGCAGAGGATGTTTTTGGATAATTCTCCTTATTACAAGCAGATAGCTCTGAGTGTGTTAGAGCCAAGCACTGAGGATCTTTACATTATTCTACATTTTTTTTTCCCTATTCTGAACAACACTGGTGACTAGAACTTATGAATTCCTCAAGGGTAGCATCCTGAAAAATTGTTATCCCAATTCAGAATATTTATACTTTTTAACAACAGATAGGTCACAGATGCAGATAACCAAATCAGACCTCGTCTCTGTAAACAACTGATACAGCCAAACGTGTGCGTACCAGGTGATTGTCATCCCTGGTCAAGATTTGTTATGAAAAGCTAAAGCTCTTGAGTTTTCACAAGGTGTGATCCTCGAGGTGTCTTCTAGGTGTGATTGCAGAAAGCTTTCAGTACTTACTTCCAGCTTTAACTTTCCTGCATTTCTGAAGGATGGTTTTCAAACCTTGACATATCCTTCTATCCCCTACTCTTTTTGGTGTTGAGATAACTTGTCTTTGTTTCCATTTTACTCCATTTAAAAGCCCTCCAAACACTTCATCTTCCCACTTTTTCACTGAAAAACATCATGCTATAAGTGAAAGAAGCCAGGCACAAAAGACCTTGTGTTATTCCACTTAAATCAAATGTCCACAACAGGCAAATTTATAGAGATGAAAAGCAGACTAGTGATTGCTTGGGAATGAAGGAAACAAGAGAGTGATAGGTAAAGGGTCCAGGGTTTGTTTTTGAGGTCATAAAAAATATTTTGAAATGTTTTGTGGTGATGTTTATACATATCTATGAATTTACTGAAAACAATTTCATATTTGTGAATTACATCTCAATAAAATGGCTAAATACCATATTAACAACTACGGTCTAGAGAGACAGGCACTAAAATACAGATTTCTAAGTGGTTGCCAATTGATCAAATAGTGGCTGTTTCTAAGTAGTTGCCAATTGGTCAAATAGTGGCTGTTTCTCTTTGATTATCATTTACTTAAATGCATTGTCAAAATTTAAAAATGTAGGGATCTCACATAAAAATCCAGAAGAAAGAGAAGGAAGAAAGGAAGGAAGAAGTAAGGCAGGGAGGAAGGCAGGGAGGAAAGAAGGAAGGAAGGAAGGAAGGAGAAAAGACAAAAGAAGAAAGAGAGAAGCATTATACCTTGTCTGTTGGGTTTTCATAAGAGTTATTATCTCTGGATAATTATCTCTGAATAATAATAGTTTGAGCCCCCTAGGAACACATTGAATCCCTTTCCTAAGTACATATAAATGACAGGAAAGAATGACAGCATCCTGGACTCCTCATTTTTCTCTTTCCTTTTTTATAACACCTTACATTGAATGAGATTGTAGTCAAAACTGGGGACAAGGATGGTATTTTTCTCTTGCAATGAAAGAAAAAAAACCTCAGTGTCAATCATTGACAACATTTAAAGAGTATCTTCTACTGACTGACAACTTTTAAGCCAATACTATATTGCCCAAGGAATGACTGAGATATCAGACTTCATAGTTAAGGATGCTATTTATGAACTCCAGGGGGTTGTGATGTTCTTACTGTTTAACAAGTGTAAGTAAGAGATCCCACAATGCTGCTGTACAAAATCCCTTTGTCATTCCACTTAATCCCCTTCACCATTTCCTCTCCTGAGCCTTAGCTTCATGGTCACTTTAGTTCTTTGAAGTTTGTTTTTCTGCCCCCCATCTGTGTGAATCACTGCAGGCCAAATTCTGTTTTTGTGATAGTCAAGGGGAGCTGCCAGCCTGTATCTAAAGGCTGAATTGAGCACCAGGGGTGGTGGCTGATCTCTAGCAAGTGTAAACAAACCTATCAGAAAATGTGGCTAAGCTAGACAAGTGCTAGGGAGGGATGTTAGCAGAGTGGCCAGATAATGATTTTTATTTGGTTCTACAGAACTGACTGTGTTCTTTTCTTCCTCCTTCTTTCTTTCTTTCTTTGTTTCTTTGTTTCTTTGTTTCTTTCTTTCCTTTCTTTCCTTTCTTTCTTTCTCTTTCTTTCTTTCCTTCTTTCTTTCTTTCTGTAATTCTGTAATTCCTTTCTTTTTCTGTAATTCCAGTTCAATTGTGATCTTATATAAATAACTACAGGTTGCATAATAATTGTAGGGTTATTGAAAATATTGCATTTTATACCAATATTATTTCTGTAGACCTTTACATTTAAAAGCACTTTCAAATTCCTTTTTTTGTAACATAGTTAGGATGGATTATCATATTAGATAAAGGTTTATAAATTTAATGTATGATTCCTAAAGTATTGTTTTCTAAGTACTTGTCAATGAGAAACCTAATTCAATGATTATAAATCAACATCTTTATATTCATTTATTATTTACAAATATGCAAGGATTGTTTGTAATAATCTGGTAGGATTCTCAATTTGACAATACAATTTCACTCAATTTCCCCTAGTTAGAATACAGGAGTTAAGGAATTTGTTACAAGTATGACTTCTGTAGAGAGCTGCCAATCTACAGATCTTATTCTAATAGCTTCAATAACTCTAACACTACTATAACTCTAACACTACTATAACTCTAACACTACTATAACACTACTAGCTATAAGTTGCTGAAGAGAGAGATTTAAGTAAAAATTTTAAGGCAAGTAAAAAAAATCAACTTAATTATATCCATTTTGGAAAGCATATAAATCAACTTTTCACTACAAAAAAATGCTAATTCAGTAAGCTATCTAATGCTTAATCTAAAGGAGGTTATATTGTATTATAAATTGAGAAAAACTGCATTACAATTTAACATTTATTTAATTGAAACCTTTGCCAGATGTAGGTATTCTAATAAGCTTATGAATATCTAAGACAAATATGTAAAACTGAATGTTTTCATAAATCATACAGAGGGAATTTCTGAAGCATAAATGTCAACCGAGTTGTCCCTTCCTTGAGGAAAGGGAACCAGTCTTTTAAATTTCCTTTTCAGTGTGTCATTGATTCAGACTGTCCTGGGATTGGGGCATAAGTGCAAAATCTCACAGGCATCTCTGGGCAACGTTGTTCTAGGCAAAATAATTCTCAAGAGAGTGAAGCTATCAGAAAGTGGCAGAAAACACACTAGTTGAGGGGATGCATATTGCCCTAAATCAAAAAATGGATCTGGGTGGTACACCAACGGCATCTGTTATAGTCCACAACTCACATTGCTCAAATCCATTTGCATCTCAAATCAAGTTGACTCCATTAGGGCAGAACTTCTCTGGGATTCTTATTAGTCACAATTTCTAGGGAATGTATAAGAGAATAGTTAATTTTATTCACTATAAAATATGATGTTGCTTTTTTGTCTTGAAGGCCATAAAAGATACCCATCATCTTCCCTCTTCACCATCCATTCTAAAGTTACTCCTTCTCAGGTAGCATTTTATAGGTATAGGTTGTTTGCCTGGTGACACAGATTCTCATCTTTGAGGAGATTCTGAGCTTCTAGGTTCAATTTACTGGTCAAGCTAAGATTTCTGCACCTGCTCAGTTACAGTTAAAACTGAATAGAAACTATCAAGATATTTCCCAGTTGATCATCAAAGTGCAAAACATATTCATTCCTGCTCTGATATTTGCCAACAACCTTCCCATGTATAATGATCATGTTCAATTATTACTCTATTATGACTACTCTATTTCTTTCCTGATAATCTTCTAGCACAAGGAGCCAAACAGTTCATAAGGCTACTGTGGTTATGTAAGTTTAGTGAACCTCTTACTGTGTACCCAGGAGGAAACATCTCTTCTGTGAGAACTAGGACTTTGGAACTACAGAATCTAAAGTTGCAAGTTTAAGAAACACAAAATTCCTAAGAGGCTCAGTAGGATAGTAGAGTCATCCTGATTTCCATCCCTTGGATTCCGAGTCCACATGGTCTACTAATTTAAGAGAAGAGCGTAATCTCTTTCTCAGTGAATATTCCTCAGTAGCTACTAGTGTACAAATTAAAGATCTGCACACTTGTGCCCATTCATATTGCTTCACCCATATGCATCTTCCCCAAAGTTCCTTGTACCCATATTTCAATATTGTTTCTTACAAGCCAATGGCCAAACAGATAACCCATTTGGTACTGTCCATGAATATTATATATAATAAATTTGGAGCTGGATGTGGTGGCACATGCCTGTAATCCCAGCACTATATGAGACTTAAGTGTGATGATCACTTGATCCCAGAAGTTCAAGGCTGAAGTCAGTTATGATCATGCCACTGCACTCCAGCGTGGATGACAGAGTGATAATCTGTTTGTAAAATGAAATAAATAACTAAAATGATAATTTTGGTTTAATTCTTTTATTAGTCTGTTCTCATGCTGCTAATAAAGACATTCTCGAGACTGGGTAATTTATAAAGGAAAGAGGTTTAATTGACTCACAGTTCCACATGGCTGGGGAGGCGTCACAATCATGGCTGAAGGAGAATGTGGATCAAAGTCATGTTTCTCATCGTGGCAGGCAAGAGAGCTTGTGTAGGGGAATGCCCCTTTACAAAACCATAAGATTTCATGAGACTTACTCACTGTCATGAAAACGGCATGGGAAAGACCCAGCCCCATGATTCAATTACCTCCCACAGAAGGGTCCCTCCTATGACACGTGGGAATTGTGGGACCTACAGTTAAAGAGGGGATTTGGGAGGGGACACAGCCAAATCATATCATTCTGCCCCGGCCTTTCCCAAATCTCATGTCCTCACATTTCAAAAACAATCATGCCTTCCCAACAGTCGCCCAAAGTCTTAACTCATTTCAGCATTAACTCAAAGTCCAGAGTCCAAAATCTCATTTAAGACAAGGCAAGTCCCTTCTGCCTATGAGCCTGTAAAATCAAAAACAAATTAATTACTTCCTAGATACGATGGGGGTACAGGCATTGGGTAAATACAGCCATTCCAAGTGGGAGAAATTGGCCAAAACAGAGGGACTACAGGCCTCATGCAAGTGTAAAATTCAGCAGAGCAGCCAAATCTGAAAGTTCTGAAATGATCTCCTTTGACTCCATGTCTCGCATTCAGGTCACACTGATACAAGAAGTGGTTCTCATGGTCTTGGGCAGCTCTGCCCCCGTGGCATTGCAGAGTACATTCTTCCTCCCTGCTGCTTTCATGGGCTGGCGTTCAGTGTCTGTAGCTTTTCCAGGTTCATGGTGCAAGCTGTTGGTGGATCTACCATTCTGGAATCTGAAGGATGGTAGCCCTCTTCTCATAGATCCTCTAGGCAGTGCCCCAGTGGCGCCTCTGTGTGGGAGCTCCAACCCCACATTTCTCTTTCACACTGCCTTAACAGAGGTCCTCCATGAGGCTTCTGCCCCTGCAGCAAACTTCTGCCTGGAAACCCAGACATTTCCATACATCCTCTGAAATCTAGGAGGAGGTTCCCATACCTCAATTCTTGTCTTTTCACCCACAGGTCCAATACCATGTGGAAGCTGCCAAGGCATGGGGCTTGCACTTTCTGCAGTAATGGCATGAGCTGTACCTTGGCCCCTTTTGGCCAGGGCTGGAGCTGAAGCAGCTGGGATGCAGGGCACCATCTCCCAAGGCTGCACAGAGCAGGGTGTCCTGGACCTGGTCCATAAAACCATTTTTCCCTCCTAGGCCTCCAAACTGTGAGGGGAAGGGCTGTTTTGAAGACCTCTGACATGCCCTGGAGATGTTTTTCCCATTTTCTTAGTGACTAACATTTGACTCCTTGTTACTTATGCAAATTTCTACATTGGGCTTAAATTTCCTCAGAAAATGTATTTTTCTTTTCTGTAATATCAGCAGGCTTAAAATTTTCTGAATTTTATGCTCTGCTTCCTGTTTGAACATAAAGTCCAATTCCAAACCATATCTTTGTGAATACATAAAGTTGAATGCTTTTAACAGCACCCAGGTTACCTCTTGAACACTTTACTGCTTAGAAATTTCTTCTGCCAGATGTCCTAAATCGTTTTTATCAAGTTCAAAGTTCCATAGATCTCTAGGGCTGGGGCAAAATGCCACCAGTCTCTTTACTAAAACATAGCAAGAGTCACCTTTATTCCAGTTCCCAACAAGTTCCTCATCTCCATCTGAGAATGAGCAGCATTTGGTGAAAGCCAGTCAACAAGTCTCTAGGAAGTTCCAAACTTCCCCAGATCTCCCTGTCTTCCTCTGAGCCCTCCAGACTGTTCCAACATCTACCTCTTACCCAGTTCCAAAGTTGCTTCCACATTTTTGCTTTACAGCAGCACCCCACTACCTGGTACCAATTAACTGTATTAGTCTATTCTCATGCTGCCAATAAAGATGTACCTGAGACTGGGTAATTTATAAAGAAAAAGAGGTTTAATGGACCCACAGTTTCACATGGCTTGAGAGGCCTCACAATGATGGTGGAAAACAAAGGAAGAGCAAAGGGACATTTTACATGTTGGCAGGCAAGAGTACAAATGCAGGGGAACTGCCCTTTATAAAACCATCAGATCTCATGAGACTTATTCATTATCACGATAACAGCATGGGAAAGACACACCCCTGATTCAATTACCTCCCACCAGGTCACTCTTGTGACATATGAGAATTATGAGAGCTACAATTCAAGATGAGATTTGGGTGGGAACACAGCCAAACCGTATCAATTCTCTTTTGTCATAAAATGGACAATAAGATGTACCTGCCAACCCTATACCTACTGAATAGATTCCTTCTCACCATTATGTCTCATAGCTACCACTAGAGACCAGCCTGGCCAACCTGGCGAAACCCATCTGTACTAAAAATACAAAAATTAGTTGGGCTGGTGGTGGGTGGCCATAATCCCAGCTACTTAGGAGGCTGAGGCAAGAGAATCACTTGTACCCAGGGGGCAGAGGTTTCAGTGAGCCAAGATTGCGCCATTGTGCTCCAGCCTGGGTGACAGACCTAAACTCTGTCTCGAAAAAAAAAAAAGTTGTTGTACAAAAGTGCATTTTTGGCTTATACAAACATACGAGGTGACCTATTCATGAAGTAAGTTCTGTACTATTCTTCCTCTCCAGCCATTAAAAAAAGATCCAGCTTGGGAACACAGATGTGAGTATAAAAGAAGGTACTATTGCAACAGTGGTGGGTGGCATTTATGTATCTTATTTTTACCCATTAAACTTGAGATTGATCCTAGATGCACTACTTCCATCTTACCATGGATTCTAGCTGGTTCTCACTGACTATCTGACTTTTTAAGTCTTCTCACACCCAGATCTTGATAAGCAGTACTCATTCCACGGTTTCTTGATATGCCATGGTCAGATATTCAATCTTTACCAATGTCCAATAGCATACTTACAGTTGCTTTTCAAATATGCATGCATGTTTGTTGCAAATGACATGATCTTTCTTACTTCTTAAACCTTGGAGTTTGAACTATGGTTTTCATATGAATCTGTACAATAGACATCACGTAAAACCTTTTCTGTAAATTAGATAACTTTAGTTCTATGAGATCTTCTAGTTGCATGGCTCAAACAACATCTTGGATCTGTTTCAGAGCCTTTTCTTGTTCTAAGTCCCACTCAAAGCCATTAATGTTACCTAACAAATGTGTCAGAATAGCATTACATATAATAGCATTATTATGTAATAAATGTGTCAGAATGCCATTCCCAAGTATAGTATGCTGTGTATGACCCCCAAAGAAGGTTAGGAGTTTTGTAGCTATTATTTCAATATGTTGGCCTGCCTTGGATTCCTAAAAATTTGAGAAATATGATAGGCACATGAATAACTGTAGGGATATATCTTTACCCTCTAGAGCAAGATATTCAGACTGCTAGCCATTTTTTGTTCATCAAGTCAATCAAAATGAAGAGTGGACCAACTTTATCGCCTGTGGATTGTTTAGATGGTACTAGAGCCTACTGGTATATTGTGTCAGCAAGCTAGAGAAATAAACTTTTCCAAGAGAAAGACCCAAAATATTTGTTGTCATATATTCATTGTGAATGTGACTGTTTCTTATTCTCCTTCTCAGTGGGTATGTAAAAGAAGGCACTTGCTTTAACAATAGCTAATATTATATAACAGAAACTGTGCTAATCTACCCTTGTAAATATACCAAATCTGGTACAACAGCTGCAATTAAGGTTTACAGTGGTCCTGACTCATAAGGCGGACCAACTATATTTTAGGGGATTGTGTTGTGAACTAAATGGTGATATCATAAGCTGGACCAACTATATTGTAGGGGACCGTGTTGTGAACTAAATGGTGATATCATAAGGCGGATCAACTATATTTTAGGGAATCATGTTGTGAACTAAATGGTGATATCATGGGGATCACAATCCCTGCATCTTTTAAGTTTTTGTGAGTAGCACTAATCACCCTGTGATATAATTTTGTTCAGGATTTGCTATATTTTATGGAAGAGATTAGTTTCAGAGTCTTCTTCTTGGCATTTCCTAATGCAATTATTCTTACTCCACAGAAACCAAGGTGTGGGTTCTGTCAACTACTAGAGATGTTCATTCAAATTATATATTTATGAAATAGGGCTTTGGATGTAGTGGATCTTCTGTGAGTCAGATCCGGGCCAAGACTCCCTTTATGACTGGACCGTATGTGCTTATTGTCTACCATAACAGAGAGAATGAGAATTTAGGTATCTAGTATCTGTGTCCATAGCATTTTTTTTTCTAACTAGCCATTGAAATATGAGATCTTCCTTTACCTCTGTGTAAAATTACCCAAGTAAATTGCCATATAAATGTGTTTAGTAAAGGAAGGTGAAAAATCACTGCTGTGTACACTTGCTGTGCTATTAAAGGGTCCTTCTTCATGGGGCCCTGCTCCCCTCATAACCAGTTCTTGGGCTAAAAAATGTCTAAGCTATGAAAAGTGGGGAATGGGCCATGAAAGCTCACTGAGGTAACTGACTTCAACCTTTTGCTCATTCAATCTTGATGTATTTTTATCATAGATGTTAAGCAATATACTTTTCTGTGGTTTATTCATCTTGGCCCTTGCATCTCCATGTTTTATTAACATTCTTCACTTCAACCTTGCTACCCATTATGATATTGTCTCTCTTGCCTCTACTATTTGTCACCTGGTATTTCAGAATCTTATTATCCCAAATGCTATAGGGAGCCCAGCTTTATAACAGAATCTCCTGTCGTTCTCAGCTTACCTTGAACAGTCAATACTGAACATCTCAGCAATACTGGAACATTTTTCACTTGAATATTTATTACTAACTTGGTAAATAAAGTGTCTCTAGGACAGTGATGCCCAACTTGTGGCAATGGTCTCCACTGCACCACAGGGTACAATTGACAATGTCTGGATACATGTTGGTTGTTACAACTAGAGAGGGCTATTGAGGTCTAGTGTGGAAGGGATACTGTCCAATATTCCACAAGGCACAAGACATCCCATCACTTCCACAGTAAAGAAATTTCAATCCCCCAAAATCAATAATGCCAAGGTTGGGAAATTCTCATCTACACTGTCCAAAAAATCAGTCGAACATTTTAAATTCCCCAGAGCTATATAATAGGTTCATTTAGGAAGACTCATTTCTCTAAGCTTTTTGATATTTTCCTCCAAATCTTACTATAGTAGATCTGGCATCCTATACTGCATTTAATATGAATCATTACTTTTTTCAAAGATCCAAGAGTCATCTCAACAGTATATTAAAATTTGTTTCAGGGATGCTCACTGAGATGTCACATCCTAAGGCATGAGGTATTACGTTTATCAACAAAATCTCCTTTATCTAGCTTTCCCTTTCATTCTGCCTTTTATTGGGCACCCTAAGGATTCTCTTTCAGTCTTACTCAGGAACACGTTGGCAGTATATGTTAGCTGTGTCCTGCAGCTTATTTAGTACAAAATTACTCTACCCCCTTATCAGGTTCAGCACTTTCCCAGTCAGATAATGCTGAAATTTAATGCTAGTTACTGCTTTTATGCCATGGGAAGAGATGGGAGCATATCCTTAGGAAAGCAAACTTTGTAAAGCACCTGCTTCATTTGAAACTTCCCCATAGTCTTTAGGCAAAGGAGTTGAAGAAGTCTTTCTTTTCAAACGAAGTAGAGTGAATCACTTCTGCAAACCCAGAGGATTCAGGAAAATCTTTACTTTTAAGTTTCTCAAGTGACTGTCCCCAGACATATCTATTCTAATCTCATTTCACTTCTTCCCTCTGATGACCCTGATTTTGGCATGGAAGACTTGACTAGTCTAAGAAATTCAAACTTTTCCAAATTTCTTTCAATTTTACATTAAGGAATATTATTTTTTTAGCTTTATATGTTTTAATAGAGAGTCTGAATCTAGGTTTGGAAGTTTGAATACTGACATCTTTTATGCCTAACCCTTTTATGCCCCACATCTGAGATTGCTGGTAAGAAAGCTTGGGTGCTCCCTCAGATTGTACAGATGGGAAGTTTAAATTACATGCTGTCACTCTAAGCCTGGCCTCACCCCTAATTACCATAAAAATCCCAAGCCAGTCTTTTTGTTTGTTTGTTTTTACTCTCTCAAGATATTTTAGACTTGCTGGAGAAACTCTCGCTTCAGAAAGCCCTATTGTGTGAGTAATAAACCTTCTTATACTCTTTGGGTAAATGTGTGACATCATCAGTTTTAACAGGCAAGCCAAATTTTGGATAGAGGTATATTCTGTTTCTGTAGAGTGGCTGCACCATCAGCTTCAACCTGCAGAAAATTAAAAGTTGCTTTAAAGGTTTCCAGTGAGACGCTCTGACTTAAGTATTTGTGTATAATAGATAACAACACATCCATGGCTGTGGCAGTATCTACTCAATTCCATAGTCCTTGTGGTTATTGCCTTCAGACCTCTCAAATATCAGAAACATTGCACAAACTAATGTGTCTCTTCTATTTGTACTTTGTCCTGCTTTCCAAAAAGGGACAGCTTCAGCAGTCACGCTGTTAGAACTCACCAAGGATAATCCATATTCCACCTAACACTTGTCAAGGGGATCATTGCCATCCAGGCAACAAGCTATGTGACTGTAAACTTTCACCCTTAAAGTCCATTTCTTTGCATTGAATCTTGTACCAACTATCTTAAGTCCTTCCTATTCTTTAAGCAGTGCTTCAGATGATAATTTTTGTACAAGAAGTTTTGTTTGAAGATGCGATTTAGGTGAAAGATGAAAGGAGGGAGGAAATCACAATAAGCCAAGATAGGAAGCTAGGAAAAGTGTGCATCCTCAGACTGATCACACACAAAGCTCTGGAGCATGAATGGTACCACAGAGTGTTACCTCTTTGAGACAAGGGGGATAGACTTTTACACCCTTGTATCAATCAGTCATCAGGTATGGGCTATTATCCCATGGAAAGTATAACTGGGTAAGATGATTTCCATTGCTGAGGGTAACTCTCCAGGGTTAACAGACAAAACCCCACAGTAAACATGTATGGGTGCAACATTCTGATAAAGAGGGTCTGTGCAAGATATTGAAAATATGTACATCAATTAGACAAATACAAATAAGAAGACTACTCCAGTAGGTATTGCAAAGGTACACACTTAGCATATTCCAGGAACAGAAAGAACAGTTCAGCTGTAATCTGGTTGGTTAGAGGAGTGATTTGAGATGAAGTGCAAGAGGTAGGTAGGGGCTAGGTCAGATAAGCTTTTGAAGGCCAGGATAAAGAGTTTAAGTTTTATCTTAAATGGGAGTGGAGAGTTTTTAAAATAATTTAAGACAGACAGTGGAATAATCTGATATTACCCTTTTAAATTTTATCTTTTTAAGAGAGTTAATAAACTTTTGTTATTGATGTCTCAGTCTTATGTTAAGTATTAAAAAGGAGTTTCAAAGTGGACAGGTGGGTGTGAAAAGGGGTGCCAAACTCTTTCCTAAACTCTGTTAACATATCTGTTTTTAGATAAAAGTGAAGGTAAGGAAAGAATAGAAAATTGATTTAAACCTCAAATGGACTTCACACTCATGTTAGTCAGGAGAAATTAGAAAAATTATTTGATTTGAAATGGCATACTTAAAACATTTTACTTTTTTGCTCATTGTAAGTTGTAGAGCAAATCACATTTATTATATATGTGAAAGATATATTTAAAATATGTGTCACTGTTGGAAGCAGCATATGTTGTTTCATATAAACATTAAGATAAGTTTTTGGCATTGTCTTGTGACACAAAATGATATATTTTATCAAGAACAGTGTCTTGCACACAATCAAGTGTCTATATATGTAAAATTTGTTGATGGACTTTTATTTCACAGATGACAGAGGAAAATCATTTTCTGAAGTTTTTCTATTATTTCAATTTATGACTCTCATTACCATACAATTTCTTTGTTAAATTGAATATTATATTGACTAAACATATTTTTATGAAGACCATCATATAAGTGAGAAGTTTCAAATGATATGTTCTGTTGAATAAATAGCTAGTTTTAATAGAAAATAACCATTTTAAGTATTTTTTTATTTTGTCCTAATCATTTGGAATACATCAATAATCTTTTAGAAAAAAGCACAATATTATATTAGGCAGGATAATAAACTGTTGAAGTAATTATTGATGGTGTATTAGCCACTGAATAAAAACTAAAACAGTTAAATTTGGGGGAATTTTATCTGAATTTGTGCTTTTAGGAACATTAGATAAGCAATCAATTTCATGTTTAATGATAGAATTATGGTAGAAACAAAATGAATATATGAAAAGTACACCGCCCACACTCTATTTACATTTTAAAAATGTAATTCTTTTTTTACAACCTATGTACAGTAGCATTCATATGTCTTACCCATACATCCAAGATCATTACAATGGCTACAATAAGTTTTTGATTTAATTGCAACCATTATATTTTTAATTACTACTATTTCTCATTATTACATTCCAGTCTATTAAAATAGATCATAAAAATAAAACAGAAATAAAGAGCTTTTTTTCACCCAGAATATTGGTCTTCTGAACTTAATGATTCTAAAGGAATATAGGCATCACAGGTTGCAAGCAGGTCGATGATCATGAATCTGAAATCTAAGCTATAGGATTTTTAACTGAACTGTGAAATAGGTGAAGTTTCACAGATAATGAAAAGAAAAAAATGTATTTTGGAACTACATTTTTTTCTGAAGTTCCTCATTATTAAGTATGCACTGATTGTCCAGCATTATGCATTTGCTTTAGGAATGAATTGAAATTTCACTACCTAGAGAAATGGCTGAGATTTTTAGTTCAACTGATGTTTTATGTAACTTAGCATTATAGAAAAAGAAAACATCCTTCTACTTTGATTTTTCATAACATATATTGTAGACAACAACCTTGTCAGCCAGCTTTCCACCTCTTATGGTTTAATTATACAATTTCAATGTATTTGTGGAACATAGAAATGAATAAAATACTATTTGATTTGTGTTAGCAGAGTTTTCAAAAGGTTTAAAAGAGATACTAAGAGTTATAGGTTGCATTTTGTATCCCCCACAAAAAAGTTCTAACTTCCAGTACCTCAGAAAGTGACCTTACTTGGAAAAGGTTTGTAACAGAGATAATCAAGTTAAAATGAGTCCACTGCCAAGAGCCTAATCCGATATGACTGAGATTTTCATAAAAAGAAGAAATTTGAATGCAGAAACACGCAGAGAGGGAAGATAGTGTGAAGAGACATAGGGAGGATACCATGGGAAGACAGAGAGAGACTGGAGTTATGTTGCCACAAGCCAAGGAACACTGGGGGCTACTACCAGGTGGAAGAAGAAAAGAAGGCATCTTACCTTACAGACTTCGGAGGGCTAAAGCCCTACTGACACCTAGATTTCTGAATTCTAACCTTCAAACATGTGAGACAATAAAATTGTGTTGTCTTAAGTCACCCAGTTTGTGGAATTTCGTAATGGTAACTATGGGAAGCTAATACATATAATTCTGAGAATTAAGTGAGGTTCTAGCATAATCCAAAAAAATTAAACAAAACTATTAAATTAGCATTTGGTTTTACTTAAAACTCTGAATAAGTTAGTTGAGATATTATCTATATTTTCAAAGTAACAAATGCCCAAGAAATTACCTTGGATATGCCAATAAACCCTTATCCATATTCTTAAAATATAAGATAGAGAAACATTGTCTGAACATTAACATTAGCTAGTCTTTCACTTACATTTGTATATACATGCTGTTGGAAAAAGTCACAAAAATTGTTAAACATTGAACCTGAAAAGTTTAGCCAGATCTCCTACTTCCCGAGCCTGTGACTTGATTATTTTAAACACATAGTATCAGTACATGCTGAATAAGCACTCAGATATCTGGTGATGAAAATGTCCCTGTGTGTAATCTTTAATACACACTTCACATGACAGACTTGGATAAATACATAAATCAATAGATAGATGAATAGATTAAAAGAAAACTTGTTCCTAAAGAAATTCCTTCTACTGAATTACTTTGGAAAAAAATAGAAAATCAGAGACATTTGGCACTTTTTGGAAAGGAAATGGGTAAAGCTTTTCAGAATGACCTTGACTTGACATAAATGTAAAAGGAAATTTATTAAAGGATTTCTGACTAAACACTTATCTTTATCAAATAAAATTATTCTCAGAATATTAATTTTTATCATTTAAACAAAGGTAATTGAAAAAATACGATATGAAATATTTCTCCATTTTAGAAGCAGAAAACACGCAGAATTGTTAACCTCTGAATATAAAAGTTTGCTTTTATAATTTTAAGCCAATATATTTATTCTCAATGCATAATTCAGTTTTACTTTACAAATGTCAGTTGAATCAATAGAGATAATTATTGTCATCTGCAGTCATATTTGGGATTTCCAAAAATTTTTAAATGACATCATGGAGGCTTTTCCTGTCAGTCATGTAAGGAGCTTGGGAATCTGCAGTTTGTTCTAAAAAGGGGTACAGAGTGAAACAAACTGAACAATAAAAAACTCTTCTTAGATCCATTAAAAGAAGTGAGATCACGGGGTAAACCGATGCCTCTCATATCGGAAAGACAGGCAGATATAAAAGAATTACTACTTCCCAGAGCAGAAACCCATAAACAGAAACCTCCTGGGATCTAGTACCGTGGTAGGAAAATCGAAACTGTAATTGAAAAACTTCCAGAGAATCAGTGTGGAAAAGTTTGTGAGTAAACTAGGGAGGCCTAGCCATAGGTGGATCCCCACACCTTGTGAGTTTTACCTCCAGATGCCCTACCAGGTCACACAGTGACTGTCAGAGAAAAATCCCCTGATGATTCCGGCAAGGGGAGAAGAAAAATCACCATTTGAAAAACAAAGCCAAGCCTCAAGAAAAACTATTTTATTAGCCTAATTAGTTGGGGTTTTAAGACAGCCTAGCCAACCTGAGAAAAGGAAAATTTACAAACAGCAATGAAATGTCACCACACATCTATTAGAATGACCAAAATTCGGAACACAGAAAACACCAAATGCTGATAAGGATGTGGAGCAAAAGAAACTCTAATTCATTGCTGGTGGGAATTCAAAATAGTACAGTTTAGTGGTTCCTTACAAAACTGAACGTTAATACGAACTTTTCCCAAACAAGTTGAAAACTTAAGTTCACACAAAAACCTGCACGTGGATGTTTACAGCGTCGTTATTCATAAATAAACTTGGAAGCAACTAAGGTATCTTTTAGCAGGTGAATGGATAAATAAACTGTGGTATATTCAGATAATGGAATTGAGAGGTGAAGCCGGCTGGACTTCCTGGGTCCAGCGAGGACTTGGAGAACTTTTCTGTCTTACAAGGGGATTGTAAAATGCACCAATCAGCGTTCTGTAGCTAGCAAGAGGTTTGTAAAATGCACCAATCAGTGCTCTGTAAAAACACACCTCTCAGTGCTCTGTAGCTAGCAAGAGGTTTGTAAAATGCACCAATCAGCACTCTGTAAAATGGACCAATCAGTGCTCTGTAAAATGGACCAATCAGCAGGATTCTAAAAGTAACCAATTGCAGGGAGGATTGAGAAAAGGGCATTCTGATAAGACAGAAACAGGACATAGGAGGGGACAAATCAGGGAATAAAAGCTGGCCACCCCAGCCAGCAGTAGCAACCTGCTCCAGTCCCCTTCCATGCTGTGGAAGCTTTGTTCTTTTGCTCTTCACAATAAATCTTGCTGCCGCTCACTCTTTGAGTCCGTGCCACCTTTAAGAGCTGTAACACTCACTGCAAAGGTCCGCGGCTTCATTCTTGAAGTCAGCCAGACTACGAACCCACTGGAAGGAACCAACTCTGGATGCAGAATGTTCTTCAATGCTAAAAGAAATGAGCTATCAAGCCATGAAAAGAGATGGAGAAATTTTAAATACGTATTACTAAGTCAAAGAAGCCAATTTGAACAGGCGACATACTGTATGAGTCCAACTTTATGACACTTTGTAAAGGCAAAACTCTAGAGGCAGTAAAAATATCAGCTCACACTTCTGGTCCCAGCCATTTGGTAGGCAGAGGTGGGAGGATTGCTTGGGGCTAGGGGTTTGAGATCAACCTGAGCAACATGGTGACATTCCAATCTTTAAAAAAAATAAATTTAAATTTAGCCGGGCATGATGGCACATGTCTGTGATCCCAACTGCTCAGCTCAGAAGACTGAGGTGGGAGAATCAGTTGAGCCCAGGAGGTTGAGACTGCAGTGGGCCATGATCAGCACCCCCTGCACTTCCGCCTGTGCGACAGAGTGAGACTCTTTCTCCAAGTGTGTGTAATATATATATATATATATATATATATATATATATATATATCGTCCATGTGTACATATCTGCAGTTGGGGGGAAAGATGAATAGCTATGATCAGCCCCTAGCACACTCCAGGCTGGACAAGAGAGAGACTCTGTCTTAAAAAAAAAAATCGTGTGTGTTTATATAAAGAGACATTAATAGGCAAAGCACAGGAGAATTTTAAGGCAAGGAGACGATTGTGTATGACACTAATGGTGGATATATGTCATTACATATGTATCCAAGAATGAACCCTTATATAAACTCTGGACTCTACATAACAATAATGTGCCATTGTGGACTCACTGATTATAACAAATGCACCACTCTGTTAGGGGATATTGAGAGTAGAGAGGCTGTGTGTGTTGGGGGGCAGGTAGAGGTTTGTAGAGAATCTCTGTACTTTCCGCTCAATTTTGCTGTGAACCTAAAACAACTTCTTCTAAAGAATAAAGTCTATTAAAAAAATGAGACTCATGGACATGTCATCATGGTTTACATTCTCCGAGTGACAGTTTGGGTTTCTGAGACTTTTATATTTTTGAGTAAATGACAAAAAGAAGCTAAATGACAATCTGATGATTGAAAACTATAATCAAAAAATTATATTAACGGAAAATAATATATTATTTTGAGGAGTAAAGAAAGATGTGATGAAGATTAAAGAAAGTGCTTTTTTGTTTAGTTGTACAGTTGTTGGAAGAAACACAATCCTGAGCAAAAATCTATCTTTTTAAAATTTAACTAATTCTGAATTGAAAGCAAATGCGGTACCTTTCCATTTTTAACTCTTCCATGATTTGCTAATCTGTAAGGCAAAAATGAAATTCTGTATACCTTAACTATGAAATGTCAACCATAGTTTCAGACCATTTTAGAAGTGGAAAAAATTTCATTTGAAACATTCTTTTAGAAATGTATGTTTGAATACTAACCTTAGATTTAAAAACTATATTCATAGTTTTTTTTGGAAACTTTAATAGTTCCAGTTGGGTTGAGTCTTATTCATAAGTATAGAAGGATTCATCAAATGTGTGTGTAAATAGAAATAAATATACTGGAATCATTTAGACAATGATAGAATTGTGGCTTTTTAAAAATGTTCAGAGACTCATTTGTTCGAAAGAAGTCTGAATCCATGGTTAGTTTTTTAGATAATGACATTGTCTTGGAAAATGCCATGAAAAACAAAACAAAACAAAAGAAATAAAAAATAAAATATCTAATGGAAAATTCTAGAAATAAATAATTCATAAATTTCATATTGCACTGTGTTTGAATTATTGTGATGAAATCTTGTGCCTTTCTGCTATGTCCTGCCTGGGACCATGAATCATCCCTTTGTCCAGCATATCTATGCTGTCTGAACTCCCCTTCCCTGCATCACTTAGTAGGCTTTTTGATAATCAGATTAACTGTCACTGTATCACAGTGCTTGTGTTCAAGTAACCCTTATTTTAATAATGGCCCCAAAGCACAAGCCTACTGATGCTAGTGTACTGTTATAATTGCTTTATTTTGTTATTAGTTATTGTCCATCTCTTTCTGTGCATAATTTATGAATTAAACTTTATCGTAGGTATGTATTTATGGGAAAAAAACATACTGTATATAAGATTTGGTGTTATTCACGGTTTCAGGCAGCCACTGGGGTTCTCAGGGGTAAGGAGGGCATTACCGTATGTCAGACCCACACCCTTTTTGCCCAATAGTCTATTCCTTTTTTGTTCTCCTGGATAACTGTATTTTATTTGCTGTTATACTGTAAACTACATGTGAATTTTTTTCCTGTGAATTACCATAATCCTTTTTTGTGATTATGAAATTACTTTATTAATGGCAGAATTTGTCTATTTTCTCACATGTGAAATACTATTAATGTAATCTTTGCTACATTAGAGGTAGAGAAAGAACAATGAAACACGAAAAGCATCTCCACACATGGACCCAGATGAGTCTTTGAAAATAAGTGTGGTTGATCATGTATTACTATACAGTAAGAATGGGCAATAAGAATGTTATCCCAGGAACCAAAATCAAACATCAAAAGTTCTCCCTTTGTTTTCTCTTGCACATAATCCCCAGTGTAAATTATGGTATTCAAGTTGTAAAGGTAACAAAAGGATATCAAACAAAGAAGATGGGTTGTAATGCTGCTTGCTTCTCTGGGCTAGACATAAGCATTGCATTTTCTACTCTCTCGCAACCAGCTGACATCACTGCCTCAAATAAATGTGCTACGAAATTATGAGACATACAGTGTGGTTTTGAATGGCAAGTTACTGCAATAGTAGTAAGAAAGATTCTGAAGAAATTAAAATCAAAGTATTATACACTTTGATGGAGGCAAGCTGGTGAGAGGATAGTTGGCTAATATTTTTTTTAAAAAGGTCCAGATTACACTTCAGAAATAAAACAAATAATGGGGTAAAATATTCACAAGAGGTAAGGCGCTATAAGATATTCTAGGATTTAGGAGTGAGTAGAAGAGGAGGGAGAAAGGGAAAAGTTTCTTATGATACATTTCGATTTTGGCCAAATGTTATTATTAGTTTTCTATTAGGTGGTTGTCATTATTGTTTATATATTACATAAGTAAAAATTTGTATATATACATATATGTCACATAACAAACGTGTGAAATACTTCATTTATTCATATCATATATTATTGTACCTCTGGATTGTGTTTTTATAGTTGTATAATTTATATTACATATTACTTGCAATCATTTTACTTATATCTTATATTTCATATGTTTTATATTTTTTATTGTTTACTGTTAAATAACCAGGACAATCTTCCAAGAAAAATCTTTTCTTCGTATTATAATGACACAGTCCTTACACTGGTGTGAAATACCATTTAATGTATTCAAACTGCTTTTTCTCTAGATTGCGCTGACATTTTGTTTCACTGTATGAATTTGAAAAAATATATATCGTAAGCTTATTTGACTAAGAGTCTTTCATATATAACATGAAGGTGTTACACTTTTGGATATAGTCATCATTGTGAACATTTTGGATATAATCATCACTGTGAACATTTTGGGTATTAAAATTATTTAACTATGCCGTGCTTTGTATTCTTTTCAGCTCTTAATAATGATAGTGCAATGTTTAATACCACAAACTATCTCAAAATGCAGAATTTATTATCCTATTTTAAAGAGGAAAAAAACTGAGACCTTTCCAAGTTCACAGAGTAAACATATGGATCAGCTTTAAAAACTTACAACATAAATTTTATAACGTGCCGTGTGGTATATAGCATAGTAACAAAGGATACAGACACTTAGGTCCAATACATCTGAGTCCAAATCCTGTGTTTTTCCTAATCAGATGTGTCCATAATTAAAGTTTTTAAATCTACCTAAGCTTCGATTCCTTCACCTTTATAAGTGAACATCCACAGAACAAATCTTTGTTCTTTACTTCTTTCCTAAATAAGTTAGAATTCAGTTTATTATTTGCCCAGGAATCTAAGAGAATTTATTCAGCTGCAGAATAAATAACCAATTCTCTTTAATTTTCACCATGTGAGTGAATTGTATTGGCTTCAGAGCAATATAGTTTTAAATGCATGAGGTTTTTTCTTATTTAAATTATTTTTAAATTGCTAGAATATGGATTTTTTCCAGTTTATGCTTAGGTTAATAATGTCAAGTCCATTGTTTGTCACTTTAATGACTTTTAATTGTCCTTTGGTCAATGCAAGCATATGATAAATGTGACTTACTTGCAGTTTGTCCACATGTAGCATTGTAATCAGAACCTTAAAATATGCAGAGAAAGCTGAATAGCAAAATCATGATTAACTGCTTTCTATTGATGCTTTTACTATTGTTTAAATGTCACACATAAAATAAGTCACAGAATTCTAGAAATAAGTGGTCTCGTAGAAACCACCAAATCTATTGTCTTCATTGCATAGAAAACAAATATATTCAATTTAGAAGTTGTATTTACTGACAGAATTAAGAGAAAAATACAGAATTATGCATTTGTGGACCTGTAGAAACTTCCAGTACTTCTTTTATAACAGATCTCAGATTTCAACAATTTACCCACAAGTCTACCATAAAAGGTTTTGGTGAATTTAAGTTAACATAGCACTTTGATATTTCCCTACTAAAAGGAAATATAGTTAAAATAATGTAACATATATGTATGTATATAATTATGTGTGCATATGTATGTGTATATGTGAATGTATATGCGTGTGTGTGTATATATATATAAAACTTTTGCTAAAATATTTGTTTAATTGCAGATATTCACCTTGTATTGCCCAATAACTAGGTCGTTCTTCCGCATAACTGCAATATAATTAACACCTTACAATATACTACCACTCCTCATATGCAGTCTATACTCAACTATCTCTATTTTTTATTAAAGATGCTGTTAATTAAAGGAAAATACTTTCATCTTAGTTGCAAAGTCTATTGAGTTCTTTTAATCTACAGTGCTTCACCAAGAAAAAAATTTTATTTTTATTTATATATATATTATTTTTTGTCTTTCATGACTCTGGCTTTAAAAAAGAAAATCGTAGGCCAGTTGAATTGCAGCCTCCATGGATTCTTCATCATGACATGCATAGGATTTTTTCACACAGACTGTGGTTTATCTGGATTTGTAAACTCTTTATAGTTAATTTGTAATGGTTCTGTCTTCATTTTTCAACTTTATTAAGGTTTAATCGAGAAATAAATTTGTACATAGTTATGAAGTATAGCATGAAGTTTTGATATATGTATACCTTGTGGATTGATTAAATCAAGCTAATTAACATTTCTATTACATTACATACTTATCATTTTTGTGGTAAGAACATTTCACATCTATTCTATTAGCAATTTTATGTATAACATACATTATGATTAACTATATTGTAGAGCATGATCACCACGCTCTACAATGAATTTCCATGATTTACTCTTCCTGTCTGACTGAAGTGTGTGCCCTTAAACCAGCACCTCAATACTCCTACCTCCCAGCCGCTAGTACCCACCATTCTCCTCTCTGCTTCTGTGAGTTTGTCATTTTTAAATTCCCATTTTTAAATTCCACATATAAGTGAGATCAGGCAGGATTTGTTTTTCTGTGCCTAGCTTACTTCATTGATCATAATATTCCCCAGGTTCACCTATGTTGTCACAAGTGACAGCATTTTTTTTTAGGTTGAGTGGTATTTCACTGTATATACATTTTCTTTATTCGTTTATCCATTACTAGACACAGGTGGATTCCATATCTTGACTATTTTGGATAATGCTGCAATTGACAGGGGAATGGAGATATCTCTTCTACATATTAATTTCTTTTTGTTTGGATATATCACAAGTAGTTTTCTCTTATCTTCATGGTATTTGTTCTAGTGTTTTCAGTTTAAAGTAATTGCTTAGAGCTTCATTTTAAATAATGTGAAAACAAAAATAAACAGAAAAATAAAAGTAGGCACAACATGCATGAAATTAAAGAAACTATCTGTAATAGATAAAGTTTACATACATTTCTATAGCAATTTGGCAACCTCAAACTTTGTATTTACATCATCACAGTTGGCATAATATTGTTTATTGTTAGAATGTTTTCTCCCCTAGTCTCTGTTAAGGCATATTCTTCCACATTTCATCTATTTTTTAATTCAGATTGCACTTGCTTGCATTTTGATCATCCAAATCCTAGTCAAAAGACTAGGCAGAGAGCCTTGGTCCAGAATTTTATGATTTAACTTTGCATTATAACCTGGGACTTTTGAGATGACATAATAAATTAAATATGGAGGTCTTCAAGTACACCCAGTTTATACCCATGTCCTTTTGGAAGACACTCCAATTTTAATTGGTATTTTGTTAAAATAAAATTAGTCCATCCATTCAAGATCAGAAGGCTCATCTATGGTTTTAGAACTTTTTTCAAGGGATGAATTTAGTGCTAATGCTATCACAAGTGATATACTTATGTATAACATCTTGCCAATGCAGCTGACTCTTCCCTTTATCTGACCATGACTAAACGTAGATATTTGGCATTTAAGAATGGATTAAATATACCAAACATTTACCTCAAGTACGGGCAGTATTACAGATTTTTATATAGAGCTATCTGAAAATAATATACAGTTAAGCATCAATCCCTGTTAAAATTTTGTTACTGGTAAAAGGAAAATGTTTTTATGAAATGGATAAGTAGACAGGATGAGAAGTTCTTTCAGGTCATCATATTTAATCTTTGCCCCTCAAGACCACCCTGGGGTTTAATTTTAACAGATAGGCTCTTGCTGTCTTCAAAATGCTGGCTTTCATGCAAGGTTTGTTGCATTGCTGTTATTTTTAGTCATGTCTCTCTGGTGTTGCTTAGCCCGAAACTTTTCTAAAAACTGTGATAATCAAATGAATGAACTTTCTAAAGATCTAGAAAGTGTAGAGTTCTAATAAATCAGTCTAGAGACATTTGAAATATAAAATCATAAGAAGCTTACATTGATTGGTATCTTGCTTTACAATTTTAAAAGTCCTTTAACACATTTTATGTCATTTGATTCTTGAGTTAAAGCTGAGAAATGAACAAGGTATTTCTCATTACCTCAAAGAAAAAAGTCACATCAGTGACTTTTTCAGTCCTAAAATATACACAAGATTTGTTTGGCTAAAATTTATTGCAAATCCCACTTTTTTTTTTTTTTTTTTGGCCATGCTACCTTAGTGCTAATTCTTTTTACCGCTATACCTAAAATTAAACCATTTTTATGGACTCTTAAGTTCCAAATAATTATAAAAATATAATTAATTTAGGAATAACCACTTTTGCCATTTATTTTTTGACAAGTTCTTTTAAGTGTTCGTCTACATTATTTTATTTTATAAATACAACATCCCTTTGAAGTCATAATTTTAATGAGAAAACTGGAATTTGAGGAAACTAAATGTATTAGCTAAATAAATAGTAAATTGTAGAGTTTGAATTAGAACATTAGCTTCTATAATTCCAGTCAGAGCTACCAACTACTCAATGAAGTGGTCATAGCATTTAGGTTCATTAAGGTCAAAATTATAGATTTCCTGAATAAAATATTATTTATAACATATTATGTGTATAGTTGTATATATGCAGGAGGCACCATGGGTATTATCAATTATTAATAAAAGTAATAAATTATTACTAATTAAACACGAACCACAAATAAAGTATGGCTATCTAATTTTTAAAATACTTTTTTCTCCACTTTTCCCAGGAAAATTTACAGAATAAAACAACTTTTTATTTAACATAAATTTTAAAATATTTACAAGAAGTAGGAGCAAACTCAATAGAAAGCTAAATTAATCTTAAATAAACATATTCTCTTAGGCTTGACACTGTGTTTTACAAAAGTTTATCACTGAATTTTAAATCTAGGAGGACTCAGAAACTTGAGTGAATGTTGAAACCAAACATTTTGATACCAGCATATAGAGCTCAGCCCTAAACCTCAGTATACAGAATGGAGAACCTGACCTACTTATCACTTCCAAAATAACACCCTTTCTAATTGCTGTAGTTTCAATGTGCCCCTCAAAATGTACATGCTGGTAACTTAGTTCCCAGTGCAACAATATCGGGAGGTAGGGCCTAGTTAAGAGGTGATTGAGTGATTAGGGCAAAGTCCTCATGAATGAATTAATGTAGTCATCAGTTCAAGGAATGTGATGCTGTAAAAGAAGCCCAGACCTTTGGGCTCTGTCTTTTGCACCCACTTCCTGGCCCTTCCACCCTTCTGATGTGGAATGATCCAGTCAGAAAACCGTTGTCAGATGCCAGCCCCTTGATCTTGGACTTTCCAGCCTTCAGAATGGTGAGTTAAATACATTTCTGTTCATTATAAATTACACAACCTGTGATATTCGGTCACAAGAGCCAAAAGAGATTAAGAAACTAACTGAAACCTACTTCCTGTAACTCATCGTTTTCATCTATTCTAAAACTACCATGGAAATTGCTCTACTCATCTCTCAATCAGATACCTCATTACCTCCAGCCTGCTCTAGAGACAACGGAACTTCATGATCCTTGGTAGAATGATTGGACTCACTCTCTATTGTAAACCCTACTCCAATAATGGGGCTATATCCTCTTGTTTCCATGTGTTATATTTATTTTTAACCTTAGTTGTGTCATGTATCCATTGGATTGTGACCCCAGATTATCTTACCATTTTGCTTTATCTTTCAGAGATCGCCCATGGTGCCTCCTGCACATATACAACTATACACATTTTCTTTTTTATTGTATATATTCAAGGCTTACAACATGATATTTTGATTTTTAAAAGTCAAGTACACATTGCCTTTTAATTTTTGGTTATTTTGCACTCTTTTCTGCATCTTCCTTTTTCACTTAAAATATTCCTTGTGAACCGTTCCCCTTCCTCATACACAGAATCAACTGATACAGTTCTCAATTATTTTTAATCGCACATAAAATTTATACATATGCATATATATACATATACATGCTATATATGAGTAACCGTTCTTGTATTGCCGATCATTTGTTTTGTATCTGCTTTTTTGCTAATAAGAAAAAGTCAATATTTATATGTGTATGTTTAAGTATAAATCTTTTTTATCACTGTTTGTCCATATATGTGTTTATATATAAAACATTTATATAATATATAATACATATTAAATATAATTTATATATTTTATATATATTAAATATTTATATAAATATATATTAAATATAATTTATATATTGTATACATATTACATATTTATATATAAAATGTATTTATATTAGATATAAACATATACAAAATATACTTATATTACACATAAATATATACAAAATATACTTACCTATATTACACACGAATACATCGAAAATATACTTATATTACACACGAATACATCGAAAATATACTTACATTACACACGAATACATCGAAAACATATTTATATTACACACGAATACATCGAAAACGTACTTATATTACACACGAATACATCGAAAACGTACTTATATTACACACGAATACATCGAAAATGTACTTATATTACACACGAATACATCGAAAATGTACTTATATTACACACGAATGCATCGAAAATGTACTTATATTACACACGAATGCATCGAAAATGTACTTATATTACACACGAATGCATCGAAAATGTACTTATATTACACACGAATGCATCGAAAATGTACTTATATTACACACGAATGCATCGAAAATGTACTTATATTACACACGAATGCATCGAAAATGTACTTATATTACACATGAATGCATCGAAAATGTACTTATATTACACATGAATGCATCGAAAATGTACTTATATTACACATGAATGCATCGAAAATGTACTTATATTACACATGAATGCATCGAAAATGTACTTATATTACACATGAATGCATCGAAAATGTACTTATATTACACATGAATATATATCAAATATATTTATATATTACACATGAATATATATCAAATATATTTATATATTACACATGAATATATATCAAATATATTTATATATTACACATGAATATATATCAGATATATTTATATATTACATATAAATATATCAGATATATTTATATATTACCTATGAATATATCAGATATATTTATATATTACCTATAAATATATCAGATATATTTATATATTACCTATAAATATATCAGATATATTTATATGTTACATATAAATATATCAGATATATTTATATATTACATATAAATATATCAGATATATTACATATAAATATATCAGATATATTTATATATTACATATAAATATATCTGATATATTTATATATTACATATAAATATATCTGATATATTTATATATTACATATAAATATATCTGATATATTTATATATTACATATAAATATATCAGATATATTTATATATTACATATAAATATATCAGATATATTTATATATTACATATAAATATATCAGATATATTTATATATTACATATAAATATATCAGATATATTTATATATTACATATAAATATATCAGATATATTTATATATTACATATAAATATATCAGATATATTTATATATTACATATAAATATATCAGATATATTTGTACATTGCATATAAATATATATCAAATATATTTGTACATTACATATAAATATATATCAAATATATTTGTATATTACATATAAATATATATCAAATATATTTGTATATTACATATAAATGTATATCAAATTTATTTGTGTATTACATATAAATGTATATCAAATATATTTGTGTATTACATATAAATGTATATCAAATATATTTGTGTATTACATGTAAATATATATCAAATATATTTGTGTATTACATATTAATATATATCAAATATATTTGTGTATTACATGTTAATATTTAAAAAATATTTGCGTATTACACATCAATATATATAAAATATATTTGTGTATTACATATAAATATAGATAAAATATATTTTTGTATTACATAGAAATATAGATAAAATATATTTGTGTATTACATATAAATATAGATAAAATATATTTGTGTATTACATATAAATATAGATAAAATATATTTGTGTATTACATATAAATATAGATAAAATATATTTGTGTATTACATATAAATATAGATAAAATATATTTGTGTATTACATATAAATATAGATAAAATATATTTGTGTATTACATATAAATATAGATAAAATATATTTGTGTATTACATATAAATATAGATAAAATATATTTGTGTATTACATATAAATATAGATAAAATATAGTTTATATATAAATGTTTATATATTACGTATAAATATATAAAATATATTATATATAAATATTTATATATTATGTATAAATATATAATATATTTTATATATAAAAATATTTACATATTACATATACATATTTATATATTACATATAAATATATCAAATATATTTATATATTACATATAAATATATCAAATATATTTATATATTACATATAAATATATCAAATATATTTATATATTACATATAAATATATCAAATATATTTATATATTACATATAAATATATCAAATATATTTATATATTACATATAAATATATCAAATATATTTATATATTACATATAAATATATCAAATATATTTATATATTACATATAAATATATCAAATATATTTATATATTACATATAAATATATCAAATATATTTATATATTACATATAAATATATCAAATATATTTGTACATTACATATAAATATATCAAATATATTTGTACATTACATATAAATATATATCAAATATATTTGTACATTACATATAAATGTATATCAAATATATTTGTATATTACATATAAATGTATATCAAATTTATTTGTGTATTACATATAAATGTATATCAAATTTATTTGTGTATTACATATAAATGTATATCAAATTTATTTGTGTATTACATATGAATGTATATCAAATTTATTTGTGTATTACATATAAATGTATATCAAATTTATTTGTGTATTACATGTAAATATATATCAAATATATTTGTGTATTACATATTAATATATATCAAATATATTTGTGTATTACATATAAATATTTAAAAAAATATTTGCGTATTACACATAAATATATATAAAATATATTTGTATATTACATATAAATATAGATAAAATATATTTTTGTATTACATATAAATATAGATAAAATATATTTGTGTATTACATATAAATATAGATAAAATATATTTGTGTATTACATATAAATATAGATAAAATATATTTGTGTATTACATATAAATATAGATAAATTATATTTGTGTATTACATATAAATATAGATAAAATATATTTGTGTATTACATATAAATATAGATAAAATATATTTGTGTATTACATATAAATATAGATAAAATATAGTTTATATATAAATGTTTATATATTATGTATAAATATATAAAATATATTATATATAAATATTTATATGTTATGTATAAATATATAATATATTTTATATAAAAATATTTACATATTACATATACATATTTATATATTACATATAAATATATAAAATATATTTTATATATAAAAATTTATATATAATATATTTTATAAAATATATTTTATATATATAAATATTTATATATTACATATAAATATATATAAAATATATTTTATATATAAATATTTATATATATTCATATGTAATATATAAATATTTATATAATATATAAATATATAAATATTTTTATATGTTCATATATAATATATAACTATATAAATATATTTATATATTGATATATCTAAATATTTTTATGTAGTTATATATAAATATTTATATATCATATATATTAAATATTTGTATATAAATATATAAAACATATTTATATATTATATATTAAATATATAATATATATTCATATATTATATATTAAATATATAATATATATTCATATATTATATATTAAATATATAATATATATTCTTATATTATATATTAAATATATAATATATATTCTTATATTATATATTAAATATATAATATATATTCTTATATTATATATTAAATATATAATATATATTCTTATATTATATATTAAATATATAATATATATTCTTATATTATATATTAAATATATAATATATATTCTTATATTATATAAATGTTTTTTATATATATATATATACACACACACACACATATATCAGACATTCATACCTGTGTATTTGTGTGGGTATGTGCAATGTTAGGCAGTATGTGCTTGGCATTTTACAAAATTTCGTGTCTTGCTATATTTTCACAATATAAAAATTCTGTAATCCACTAATTCCACTAACAATTACAATTTTCCCCACATCCCTTATTCTCACACCTCTGTCAGCCAAATATATTCACTAGCTATTTGTAACTTAAATAAGTTGTCGTGCATTTGTTTGGCATTGAAGTCTTAAAGTAGCAGAGCGATGATGGTAACACACCAAGAAAGGACCCTTATAACTATGTAACATTTCAGTTAAGAAAATAACTTCTTTCTGCATTATTTATTTGATTTTTTGCCAGAACCCTGTGGTATAAGGAAAGCAGCATGGTTATACCCTTTTTACAGATCATGCTGAGAAGGGGAAAAATCAGTTCCTTGCATAAGGTTAGAGGAATCGGGACAAAGAACCAAACCTTTCTGTGTACTTTACAATCACATTTTCTAGAAATACAAGTAGCTTTATTGAGTGCAGAAAATAGAATAGTACTTCACGTAAAATTTACATTTTATTCTCAATGGATTACGTTTCATTTTTCAGTCTATATAATATATGCTGAGAAATATCTTTCCAATTACTCACATAATATTAAATCAATCAGACACCTAAGAGTTGTAGTCTACTTATTAAATTCTCCCTATGACAACATGAAAGATATAGAATTTTAATTTTTTTCCTATGTCTTTTAGCTTCTCACTGGCCCACCAGAATGTTTGTTTCCTGACTTGAAGCCCAGTGTTTTTAATCCTATCCTCCCACTGCATTTCAGTTCTTTAAAAAGGAAGCTATTTCAATTCAGACTGGACTAAGTGATTAACCCTGTCAGAAAAAGAGTGGCTTTCATGTCTAAAACATAGCGATGGATTTTGATTGGTAACCTAAGGGAAAATGGACCACAATTCTATTACTAATCTAATGAACTATACATTACTACCCTAGACAAGTTTTATCATATTTTAATGCAAATGAGTCACTGTTCAATACTTCTGCTAAGTGTGTGTCTCACAGCATTACCTAGTTGACTGGATCATTACATAAAAATGAGTATTTCATAAAATTATAAACATTTCTTCGGAAATTTGCTGCCCCTCCAAATGACAAATGTCATTATTTTATAAGGTATAGTTTTGATTTCTCAAGTTCTCTCTTTAAAACAAATATATACAATGGGCTTATCTAATTCTACATTATTTCTGGAAAGGGCGTAGTTGAAATCGCCCAACTCTTTAACAGCTTAACAGTTTTGAATGCCTTCTATACATCTGGGGTGCAGACATGTGCCCTTCGTTCTGTGTGTCAGGTGTTTCCATGGAAAAACTCAGATCCTCCAACCTTGTGATATCCTTCCTTGCAAAGCAGGCAGGGAGAGTATTTTTCAGAGGCAACAGCAGCCAAGGTCCTGGTGGTAACATTTGTGGTGTGTGATTTTAGGTGTCTGTATATAGCAATAGCATCATACTGGGCCCCACAGGAGCAGCCTGACAGTATGATTTGGCTATTATTCCTGGCTGCATGACCCCCAAGCTTATTTCTTTGTCTTCTGGGAGATTCTATGAGCTATCTAACATTCTTTATTATATTCACTTTCTCCATAAAACAGCTGTAGGGGATTCTGCTCTTTTGCAACTAAGACCCCTAATTGATATGAAGAATAACAAATCAATGCACTGTGGCCCTCAAAGCTGTCATTCCAGGTCTAAATTTTCAGGCAAGCTGTGGCAAGTGGATTCATTAATCTCATAAACAACAATAGGTTTTTGCAAGGTTCTGTGTTTAACATGAGAATGACAATACAGAGTAAGAAAGATTTCAGTTTTCAAATTGTTAACAGTCTAGAAAAGTGGACAAATACATGTTTACTAACTGTACAGCAAAATTTGTCCTAATATAACACAAATATTAGTGTATTATGAAAGCATAGAAGATCCGAAACATTCTGGCTGAACTTTTTTGAAAATGATTACTATTTCACCAGGCACAAAATAGGAGGAAAGGCATGTTGAGAAAAGAAAGCATGAAGAAACTCACACTGATGGGAAGTAAATTATATATTGACAGTTCGATGTGTAGTCATGAAATGTAAAAGTCATTGAATACAATTATTATGGAAGAGACTGACGGGACAGCATCAAAAGACAGCTTGAGAGAAGATGATGAAGGTCCTTAAAAATATGATAAAAATTTGGAATATATATATGGTGGTAAGGCTGAATAATGGACCCCTCAAAGATGTCTGTGAATTTATAAATCTATGAATATGTCACCTTATGTTGTAAAAAGGACTTGCATAAGTGATTAAATTAAAGAGTCTGCAATGGGAAGATTATCCTATATTGACCAGAGGTTCCCAATATAAACATAAGAATCCTTCTGAGAGAGGAGCAGAAGGATCAGTCTTTGGTAGGAAATGTGACTACAGCAACAAGTGGCACCAGTGATACCAGGAAGAAGCCAAGAGCCAAGTGATGTGTTCAGCTTCCACAATCTGAAAAAGGTGAGAAATGGATTCTCCTTTGAAGTCTCCAAAAGGAATACATATTTGCTACCACCTTGATTTTAGATTTCTGACCTCCAGCATTATAGGATATGTTGTTTTAATCCACTAAGTTTGTGAAAATTTGATACAGCAGTAATGGAAAATTAACACATGTAGCCTAGAAGGAAAAGGAACTTTATTAACACTTGGAATGCAAGTGAGAAATATGCCAAATCATCATTTTAGAAAGCAGACTCAAGTGAAGTATGAAGGCTTAATTAAAGAGAGAGAAGTTTAGTGTTAGAAAAAATAGGTGGCTTTTGCAATAATTAGTTTAAATTATCCATCAATGAGAAAAGAGATGAAGAGACATTATACAGAAAAGGCATTAAACCAACTATAGTTGTTCAATTGGTTGAAATAATGGATGTAGCATGTTAATAAGTGGGAGATCTCCAAGACACTAAATGTGATATTTAAAATATAATCAACATTTGCTATGTAGTATGTATTGTAACAAGAACTTTGCATGTACTGTATTATTTGATTCTTATATCAGCCATATGATCTGAATATAAGTATTATTATCTCATTTTTATGAAAAGAAAAATGTGAGTTAGTGAGGCAAAGTAACTTACCCAAGTCACAGAGCAACTGAACTTTAGTGTTAATAGGCTATTGCTGATAGGAATGAAAAAATAATGGCTCAAACAAGAGTGCCACTGTGTACAGAAACACAGTCTTACTTACTTAAGGAAAGGATAGGAATATCCAAATGCTCTAAGGATTTGGGTCTGCATAATGTCTCCCTTGCTAATACAAATACACAAAAATATGTAAGTTTGGGGAAAATATCAGTCTCCAGAAACAGAGTCCCCAAGGACTGCCAAGCAATCATAAAGGCAGTATTTATCCCTTATGCCCGGAGAAGTTGTGCAGACAGTGAGTGTCTAGGGAGTGACATAGTGAAAAGCTTCCTCAGGTTCCATTATGCTACACACTGGCTAATCCACACTTAAAAGTCATCTTCAATTGTGAACTCATGATGCACCGGGGACATATACAATACCACAGAGAATTTTGCATTTCACACATTTATTTTTCTGGAAATGAAAGATATTAAAGAACAATCAAGAAAGAGGAAATCTATATGGTTTATCCTCTAGAACAAGGTTGTGTCAAGATTAAAGACTTAATAAAACAGTAAATACATTTTAGTATCCTAACTTCCAAAGAAGCACATAGCAAATCATTGGCAGTGAGGCTCTGGATTTTGTTCAAGACATTTTTGTGGAATAAAGACTTGTTAAAAACATATTATAAAATTAATTTTATTTGATTAATTTGATTTGATCATAATTTGTCTATAAATCTTCTATAGTTTTGCTCTCAGAAGTTAAAAATGTCAGGTGATAAAAAGATTTTAAGAGCATTTTGAAATTTTTATAGAATGTTTTGGTAAGTTTAATGTTTATAGTATAAAAAAGGCTTGATTTTAAAATATATTGATTTGTCATATTATGGAGAAAAACATCTTATGAATTTGTGACCATAAGGGGGATGCTTATGAATAAATGTATAGAATATTTAATCTAGAAATTTTCTTTCTGATTAATCAGTTTTATTGACGTTTACATTTTGGCCAAATGAACCTGAGTGAGCACTTCGTGTTTTAATGGAGGGTTTTAATGACAAAACCAGGGTATATTACCAAGACATATCATTTGGCTAAGGCAAAGACATAACTCTAAAATAACATAAAATATTTTTAAAGGTTATTAGTCTTATGTGTCACCCAATAAAATATCTTAGATAAAGTGATGAAAGGATTTCACTAAATAGGTACAAGAGCATATGATGATTAATTTTATGTGTCAATTCGACTGTGCTATTTTATACCCAGATATCTGGTAACATGCTATGTCTGGGTGTATCTGAGAGGGTGTTTCAGGAAAAGGTTAGCATTTAAATCAGTGGACTGAGTAAAGAAGAGCACAGCTCGCCAGTGTGGGTGGGCGTCTTATAATCTATTAAGGGCCCAGACAGAAGAAAAAGGTGAAGGAAGGGTAAATTACCTCTCTGTCCTTTTAAATTAGGACATTCCATCTTATTCTGTTCCTAGACAACATATCTCCTCATTGTTGAACCTTTGGCCTTGGATGGAGAGTCACGCCATTTGCTCCCCCGCTTCTCAGGCCTTTGGACTTAGATTGAACTGCACGATCACATTTCCGGGTTCTCCAGCTTACGGATGAAATATTATGGGACTTTCTGGCCTCCACAATTGCATGAGCCAATTCTCATAATAAATTTCCTTTCAAATATCTATATATAGTTTATTGGCTCTTTTCTCTGGAGAACACTGATTAGTACACAGCAACTTGGGGAAAAATAATATTCTGACCAAAATGACTTGAACATTGTGCTGGATTTAGCTTAGCTACAGATTGTTCCAATGAAAGGTGAATATTTTGCCCCATCCCTTGGAAAATGCAAAAGGGTTACTTTCCACCTGATATGGTTTGGCTGCATCCCCACCCAAATCTCATCTTGAATTGTAGCTCCCATAATTCTCGTATGTTGTGGGAGGGACCCAGTGGGGCGATAACTGAATCCTAGGGTGGTTTCCCCCATACTGTTCCCATAGTAGTGAATAAGTCTCATGACACCTGATAGCTTTATAAGGGGAAACCCCTTTTGCTTGGTTCTCATTTTCTCTTCCCTGCTGCCACATTAAGACCTGGCTTTGCTCCTCCTTTGCCTTCCACCATGACTGTGAAGGCTCCTCAGCCATGTGGAACTGTGAGTCCACTAAACCTCTTATTCTTTATAAATTACCCAGTCTTGGGTATGTCTTTATTAGCAGTGTAAAAACAGACTAATACACCACCCTTTCAATGTATGAATCCCTTAATAAGTAAAGCACACTGGAAATGATGCTATTCCAGATCTAGGCCCTAGGCAAGTTCTGTCTTGCTCTCCTAGAGCTCTGAGTCACCGTAGAGAGGCTGATTTATCTTCTACAGAGACCAGGAGCAAAGGATATCAGACTAAGTGGAGAGAAATGCAGCCCATTTAAGCCCTTTCTCACAGTTGTTCCCACAAGGCACCAGACTTATGAGTGAAGCCTACTTGAAGCCATCAAGCCAGTCCAGCTTCCAGATAAATAACCAAGTGACTATAATTTACATCAAATGGAACACAAAGAAATACCATATAATCCTTGCTGATATGACCTACAAATTGTGAGATAAAATTTTATGTTTTTAATGCCAATGAGTTTTGAGGTTGTTATGTGCAATTTTCTTGACTTATCTGCTTTTCACTTTCCTCAGCTACAACATTGGCTTAAGAATCTTGTAGGTTTGTTAACGTGATTATTTCAACTGTGTAATGATAAAGCTTAGATTGCCATCTACTGATTGTTACCATAGCACCTGGCACATTGCAATAACAACTGGCATTTATTGGGCAATCTCTAGCTTCTAGGGACTGTAAAGACACTCAGGACAGTTCTTCATGCAGAAAAATTACACTGCTTAAACTCGATGGATGTGTGAGCACTTTAAGTTTTCTCCACTTGCAGAAGTAGATTTACATTGATTCATCTGAGTTCAATCATTTTCCCTACTTTGTAATAGAGCAACATTTTTCAATACAGTTAACCAGAGTTACAGGAAAGCTAACTGGTTATATTCACGAATGAATGTATGACTTTGACTATATGAGCAAAAATACGTTATATTCACAAAGCTCACAGTTTGTAAATGCTTTTTAAGCATGTCACATGTTTTGAGTATAATAAATCAATTCTGTGGAGCATATGTGGGGAATTTCTACCTTCATTTTGCAGATGAAAATCATGAGTCTTAGAGATGTGACATGTGACTGTCAGTATTAAACGTATGAGATGATATGAGAACAAGTTCAGACGTTTTTCTGACATTGTGCTATATTCCTCCTTTGCAGTACAACAATTTGAGCTAACCATATTGTGTTATACCTTTCAAATGATTTTCCTCATTTTGTTGATATTCTAATTATTTTATTTTAGAAGCCAATATAAAAAATTAATATGAAGAATGCACTTATACTTGTTTAGAAACCTGCAACAAATATAACATTTGGATACATTTAAACAAATAAAATTTCAAAAACAATACTCAGGTAAAAAATCTAAGTAAACAATTGTCAACATTTCTTTTATGAGTGTGGTACAAAGTTCTTTATTCTAAGAGGAAAAGAACAAATAATTTCACTTAAAGTATTTCAACGTTGATGCTTAATGTGCAACCAGCATCGTTTCCAGGCAACCTCTGATGTTGCTATTTAAAATTGTACTAACTGTAGAATATGGGACCATGCCATGGTATCAAAATTAAACCATTCTCTTGATAAGATCTAAAATTGAAACCGTAGAATTCCTTGGGCTGATAAACTTATTCTAAATGTGCATTTGTAATAGTAATAGATTATCCTTTTAGAGAAGAAGAAAGTATAATCATGTCAGGAACAGGAATGCTTCTAAATGTAGAGTTGATAAGCATGTGATCTCTACCTAACACAGTGCTTAGTGGATAGTAGATACTCAACTCAATATTGAAGGACTCAAATGCTTCTAGTAATTGCAATAGCAACAACAGTCTTAATACTTTTTATTAAATAATTACATTTCACCTATTTTATTTGTAAGCTGTACAGCGCCCTTGATAATTAGATATTATATCAATTCTACATAAAATTAAAAGTGAGGGCCAAAGGGTTTAAGAATATAAAAAAAATCACAGTAAATAAGATACCAATTTTTTAATGTGGAAATTGAGGGAAATAGCCAGAGTGAACTTTAAAAACATTCTTTAGAAAACATATTTTGAATATTTATGTATGAGACAGACAGTAGATGAGATGAAAATAAGAAATATGACAATGTATTACTGACATCCCTATACCATCATGAGGGACCTCATTCAAGTACACTAGATTGCAGGGGCTTAGAAAGCTATCAGAGTTGGTTGTCTGCTGGCTGACTCTACTTCCCCTCCCTTGGAGGATATAACCTCACTGATTCCAAGTTTTATCAAGTATCAGTAGAGCTGTATGTCTGTACAGAGATAAAGAAAACACACAATGAAGTTGTCTGTTTCTGAGACAGGATATTACTGTGAGTTTCCCTAGAACTGCACGTCTGGAAGCCACCTCACTTCTTGCTGAGGTTTGTCTTGTTTGTTTTGTTTTATTCTGATAAATCAAAATCATAAAGGGCATGTCTGTATGGGCTTCTGTAACAAAAGGCACCTACCTGGAATGGTTACCTAGGTTTTTGAAATATTAGGCTGTACACAGATGTGCTTGGGATAATTCATGAAACTGCTGAAATTCCATATAAAATTGTTAATGTATTTTTATTAAAGCATTTTTCAGGAAAAACTATTTTTCATCAGAAGCTAAAAAAATGATAAACCAGATATGGTCTACAGGAAGATACATAGTGATAAAAAGCGTCATGGTATAGTATATGAAATAAGCACACACAGGTTGCCATGGAATTTGAGATTAGAATCACCTGGCACAGAAATAGACATTACAGAACAATTCTAGCAAAAGATAATGGTCAAAATTACCTTTAAATGATGAGTGGGAGTTAACTGGTTCCTGAAATATGGCAAGAACACTTTTAGTGAGAGAAAAAAGTAACTGCAAAGAGACTGAATTACTAAAGAGTTTGATTCTTCATGAAAATAGCAAATCATCCAATATAGTTCAAATTAAAAGAAGAAAGAGAATCATTGTAAAAATAGTAGTTTATTTCCTGGTTTACCCACAGAGTTATCCCAGTTCAAGTTCTTTTAAAGCACTTTCTAAACAACAGACTCTCTTGCCAGCTGATAATGAGCCTGTGGCTTAAAATCTTAAGTTGGAGAACAAAGAAGGACAGGAAATCAATAAGATACTCCTGTTGATTTGGTAAAAGGTATTAAGTTTGAATAAGATTTCATCACTCAATGAAAAATAACAAAATAAAAACTAAAGTATAGGTTATAAAATGATTCCATGATGATAAGGATATAAAACAAAGCACTCTTAAAAGACAACAATAATAATAAAAATAATTTGGAAACTTAAGTAAAATAAAGTTTCTGACTTGTGCTTTCATTAATTTGAGAGAAAACATGAAATGTATAACGTAATTGTTGTAGGCAATATGACAAGACAAAAGATTTGATTGAAATGATATTAGGGGAAGAGACATGAAATAATTTATTTAATAAAACTAAAATAGAGTAAAAATAATTTTTTAATGTTTAAAGATGTTAAGAATAAAATAAATAACATAAAAACTAAAATATGTGATGTAGAGAACAAACTTCAGGTCCTAGTTGAGAATCCAAGAGGGGGAGACAAAAAGATACAGATCAGCAGAAAAAAGAGGATGAAACCTCAATGGATTAATGTTAGGAACAGAATTAGAACTAGATTCAGAATTAGTCCAAGTGTTGAGTTAGAGTTAGGTTAAGAACTCTATCAGCCAATAATTAAAAATAATTAAAATTACTTTGAGACCAGCCTGGCCAACTTGGTGAAACCCCATCTCTGCTAAAAATACAAAAATTAGTCTGGCATGGTGGCACGCGCCTGCAATCCCAGCTACTCAGGAGGCTGAGGCAGGAGAATCACTTGAACTAGGGAAGCAGAGGCTGAAGTTAGCCAAGATTGTGCCACTGCACTCCAGCCTGGGTGACAGAGAGAGACTCTGTCTGAAAAAAAAAATTACTTTGAGTAAAGAACAAATGAGAAAATAAACTATTCAAATTATTATAGAGAAAATATTTTCTAAACTGAAGAAATCACTGACTCTGTAGGCAAAAAAAAGAGTGCCCTTGATTTATATGACAAATTAAGTATGTAAAAAAAACCCACTGTATCTTAGTGAAATGCTTCACTTATAAAGAAAAGAAAAAAAATCACACATTTCACCAACATACAGGGAGGAATATAGTTTATAAAAAAGAAATGCGAAAAAAGCACTAAAGTCTGCACTATGATTTTTTATGGAATCAGTTAATTTCCTTGTATTATAAATACTTACATGATCATGGAATACATGGAAATCTTCCCATTGTGTTTTCTGAAGTAAGCACAATCTTGACACCAAAAGTGGTTAATAGTAAATGCCTTGGAGCCAACCTGACTGGATTCCATCTATCTTCATTACTTATTTGCTCTGTAATATTGGGTAAGTCATTTTTCTTTTTTGTTTCTCACTGTACTCGTGAGCCCAAACTGCCATAAAAAAATATCATAAACTGAATGGCCTAACCAACAGGGATTTGTTTCCTCACAGTTCTGGAGGCTGAGGCTGAGATCAGAGTAGCAAGCATAGTCAGCTTCCGGTGAGGACCCATCTCTTGGCTTGCAGATGGCCTCCTTCTTGCTGTGTCTTCATCTGGCAGAGGGAGAGCCCTCATGTTAATACCATCATTAGGGCTCCAACCTCATGACTTTACTATTCATTAATTCATCATTTGGTATTCATTATTCATTAAACCTAATTATCTCCCCAAGGCCCCAACTCCAAAAACCATCATGCTAGGAGTTCCAGAGCTTCAATATATAAATATGGGGAGGACACAATGCAATCCATGGCACTCAGCCTCCTCATTTATAAAATAGAGGTATAAATAGAATACTTTCTTAAAGGCTGTTCTGAAGGCCAAATGAAGTCATAAATGTAAGAGAGTTATAAGTGTTGTAGCATGTAGTCAATGTTACATGAGTGCTGGCTAATATCGTTATTACCTCCAGGCCACTTAAAAACAGATATAAACAAAATATTTAATGAAATGCAAGCAAATTCAATCTAGCAATAATTAAAATAGATGACCATAGAAATTGTTTCTGGAGCTCAGGGATTTTTTTTAGTATTATTTTTTAACAGTACAATTCATCATATTACTATATTCAACAGACAGTATCTACATTATCACATTAGTGGATAATAAAAATGTTACTAAAAGTAATAAAAATATTGCTTTAAAAATCAATCAACCAATAAAAATGTCAGAAAGAGAGAATATTAGAGAATTAAATGTGTAAACCATGCATCATCCTAAAAGCTCTGAGGCTTTCTCATGGAAACAGAAATAAGGCAACTAGGTTGCCATTAGCTAGTATTATCTAATTCTGCTTCAAAAGTGACAATACCTGAAACAATAAAGTGCCACTGTACCTCTTTAAAAAATACCTGGAAGCGCCGGGCGCGGTGGCTCATGCCTGTAATCCCAGCACTTTGGGAGGCCGAGGCGGATGGATCACGAGGTAAAGAGATCAAGACCATCCTGGCTAACACGGTGAAACCGCATCTCTACTAAAAATACAAAAAATTAGCTAGGCGTGGTGGCAGGCGCCTGTAGTCCCAACCACTTGGGAGGCTGAGGCAGGAGAATGGCGTGAACCCAGGAGGCAGAGCTTGCAGTAAGCCGAGATCGCGCCGTTGCACTCCAGCCTGGGCGACAGAGCAAGACTCCGTCTCAAAAAAAAAAAACAAAAAACCTGGAAGCATAATCATTAGTAAGTTGAAAAATTCTCATTATTTTCAGATGAAATAATTGTTATCCTGGGAATCATATTAAATTTTAAAATTCTTAGGAATAATGAAGTAGTAATAAATGAATTAAAGTTTTTATAAAATAAGATTGTTTTATAATTGATGCACATATATTTTTAAATTACTGACATAGATATATACATGCACATATAATCATTATTTTATAATTGATGCACATTTTTTAAATTACTGACATTTATATACACATATTTTTTAAATTACTGACATTTATATATATGTACACACGTATATACACATGTATATCATTTTAAATTACTGATATTTATACACATATATATTTATATATATATACAGGCACATCATCTTTATTTTAGTCGTATTGTATGTACCCTATTTTCTTCAATTCTAAGATGTAATGATTTAATAACAGAGTAAAGAAATTACAAACCACCTTTCTATCACTTCTCTAGCAAATTATAACAAAAGTAGTGGATTAAAACAACACATTTATTATTATACCATCGCGTAGTTCAGAATGGGTCCCACTGGGCTAATCAGTGTGTCAGTACGGCTGTGTTTCTTTCTGGAGATTCTAGAGGCAAAGTCACTACCTTCTTAGCTCTAGCTTCTAGAGGTTGTATGTAGTCTTTGGGTGAGTGTGGAGTTCAAGATAATGATCCTCTTGAAAAATACTCTAATTTCCCTGATTGATATAATTAGATGTTATGTCCCATGAAATTTATACTTTCAATTCTATTTTAAGGAAGTTTTGTGATCATCATTTTTGTGTTTGTTTTAAAAAGAATAATTATTAAAAGAAACATTTATTCATTTGATAACAATTTTAAAAATTATATATTTTTAAAATCTCCACAGGATATTGATTCTCTCTTTTTTTCACCTTGAACCTTGTTTAAAACCCCAAGACTTGAATAGCTTTCTAGAATCTCTCTGGAAGGTAACTCTGAGATTACACAGATGAGTCAGCTTTGTTTAATGGAGTCACAGGCAAGGAATGTGATTAACTGCTGTCTCTATAGTACACTGTTTTCCAGTTTCTCTCAGGAAGTCTAAATACTGCTGCTGTTCATTTATTTAGCTCCCCATGAGAAGGATTCTGATGGCAAGGCTGAAAAACCCCCTTGCCATCATGCCACACTGCATTAGAAACAGCGGCAGGGGAGGGTTGTGTACCTGTTGTCTCAACAAGATGAGCACGACAGCACAACAGCATCCTCCTTGGAGTCAATAAGACCCAGAGATTACTACCCTTAAGAGGATCTAAAGTTTGATGAAGGGTTTTCTACAGGCAAAACCAAAAATTGGAAACTACAGAAAAGGAATTTTTCATTTGTCACAGTGTTGTCACAATGTTGTTACACTCAATGCATATAATATTTTAACTGTTATAAAACCACTCAGGAACTTGACAATACATTGGTTCCAGGGATATACAGCAAATAGTGTATACATAACACATTTGCCTCTAGGAAAGAATAGTCAATTTTACATGAATATGAAAATCATATGGAACAGACTATTCACTTTCTTTGTGATTGAAATATAGCTTTATGTAAAGGAAAATGACTGCCATAAAGAATGGAATTCTTTTTCTGTCATTTTATTGTTTGTTCTATTTTCTGGCTTTGAAAACTATAGGACAAAAACCTATTTAATAAGAAACATCTCAAATATTTGAGGAGTGAACATAAAATTGCATATTGTTTAACCTCATTAGGCTGATTTGAAGAAAAGGAAGTATTGAAATACTAGATTTGGTATCTAGATGTCTACCACTAAAAGAAATAGCGAATGTATCTTTAATGTAGTGAAAACAATTAAATTATTTTTAAGCTACAAAGAAAAAGATATTCTCTCAATTATGCTTGTTTGGACCGGGGAGTTTATGAAACAGAAAAGACAGTCATATAAACATTTACAGAACTACCTTTTATGAACTATTAAGTAGTCTCTCTTTAAATTTTTATTTATTTATTTAGAGACAGGGTTTCTTTCTGTTGTTCAGGCTAAAGTGCAGTGACAATCAGGTTGTATAGCTCACTGCAGCCTCAAACTCCTGGGCTCAATTTATCCTGCTAACTCAGCCTCCCAAGTAGCTAGGACTATTTTTAAGCCAAAGTAATCACGTATTATGACTATGCGAAATAGCAGAGTGAGAATAAAAGGGGCACAAAAATTATTTTGTAAGTGAAAACTGTGTTTCAAAAAATATATTCGGTGTAATGTTTAGTATGTTTAACAAACAAGAAAGACAATAAAATGCAGATGTGCAAAATATTTTTATTTTTACTTTTTTCATGTATTTTCATTAATGATATACATTAAGTACCATGGCCTTCTATCTTATATTCCAAAGAGATTAGTAACATAATATAGGATTGTTCATTGCTAGATAGTACTTAATCAAATTAGCAAAGCATGACAAAAGATTTTCCTAAATATGCTAAAATCTTTCATGTTAATATTAAACTTTTAAATGATAGAAAACAGAATTAAGACAGTAACTCACTGCTATATGCTAAATCAACCAATACCAATTGTGATTACACAATGTCTCTCTAACATGTTAGATAAGGCCTTCACTACATCTTACCATAAACATGTTCCTTATTTCAACTCCCATGGTTCAGAATTGTCCTCTTGAATTCTGTCAGAGTTAAATTTACAGAAAAAAAAAATAACATTTTGAAATAAACTTAAAACCACTAAATAAATTGCTGGTCTCACTTCTCTCCACCAAAATCTCAAGTTGTGGCTGTCACCAAACCCACAAGGTCACTTATTGGTTGTCCTTGGAAAACCATTCAGAGCTTGCAGACCACTCACTATTCAGATGGAGCATGCATAGGGTCCAGTCTAGCTTCACATTTGTTTAGGTCTCTGAGTGTCTTTTCCTAAGCTAAAATGAGAGGACCATTTCCTCAGCATGGAAAAGCCAAGAAAGAAAGTAGAATCTAGCCTTTTCTTGGGGCCTGTCACTTTTTATGTAGTTAGCCAATTCCTTTGGGTTATGAGGTTAAAGATTTTAAATTTACCACCATTGTTAATTAAGTAGAAGAGGTATCTCAAAGTAAAAGAGTTTTGAGGTGGATGATTAATAAAAGAACTAACTCTTATCAAAGCAGCCCAGACAGGAGAGCAACTACAAGAAATAGCTGGTAAGTCACATATGTTGCATAGTCAAATCATGCTGGGGTTTAAATAAAACAAAACGGAAAAGAAACCATACAATTCCTGAAATTGACTAATTTATAGAGGACTACTAGTACCTTTGATAACTGGATGAAATTTCATTCAATAATTATGTTGCATGCCTTGCTAATTAATATTTTTTGTTTGTATGCTGGGTTAAGGATCTTTGTTATCTGGTATTTGCGTTCATTAGAATGTTTCATGTCTATTAAAATTTAAAAGAATACTATTATGATTTATTCTTTGGTCATGCACATTCATTACTGGAGAAATAAAATTTTTGTTCTGTGATGTATTATTAAGTATAATTTAATTATTGAAAGCTGAATAATTCTGAAAAAGGAAAATGTGAGTGTGTGTGTGTGAATGTGTGTGTTTCATTAAGTAAATATATTATACATTTCCTCCTTTGCAAATTACCTAATAAATTTTATTTTTTTCAATAAAACCATAAGTACAGCTTCAAACTTTTCTTCTAGGGTGCTTATTGACACAAATAACAATAGAGTTGAACTATACTGATTTACCTATTTTTAAATAATTGCTAGAAACATGCTGTGAAAATTTTTATTTCTTATGATTCACAGTTGCAGGGGGCAATTGTGGTAGATAGTCAAACAGCATTTACCTTCTCCTGAGACTTGTTAAAAGGCAGCACGTAGACAAGAGAAAATTTGTAGAAGTAAATTAAGGAAAAATATTTGCAATGATAAAAATTTATATAGTTACAGAAAATACATATTGGTGTGATTCTCATGCATTATTGGTGTGATTCTCATGCATGAGAGCAATTTTATGCCAAGTAGAAATTGCAAGTCTTCTGCAAGCCTGCAGGGGGTTTAAATACTTATGATCTTTTCTGTACAATAATGTGTTTGTCAGAAAAAAAAAAAAAGCCCAGTCTATAAAAGGAAAATGTGGAAAGGCAGCTACAAGCTGTAATGTAATGGTTTTCTACAATAAAATGCCAATCCAACTTTGAAACTGCTACTTCATGTTGAACCTTTTTATACAGCTCTTCCAGTAGATGAGTAGGCTTCAATAAATGTTGATATGACATAATTTATCACTTTCATCAGGCCTTTATCAACTAGAGTTTCTCATTTGAAACAAAGAAAAGAGATGATGAATTCCATAACTGTGTTCTCAATTACCCCACGTTTGATTCCATGACTATGTTCTCAATTCCCCCCATGGTTGAGTAGTAACTAATATCACACTAACTGTATAGGAGACAAGTTAATAATTTTTATATACAATGGATGCCTTAGGATATTAAAGCTTAATTTTCTTAAGAAACAGTAGCTGAAAATGGCTGAGAGCTTCATCCTAAAAGTGACACACTGTTCATATCCCTTGCCTTTTTTTATATAAAACTGTGAATGGTAAAGGTGATACTGTAGATCTTGAATAGTGTAGCCCTGGCCAATGAGAAAGAGACATCTACTGCCACTCTATAAAATTTGAAACGTGTCATTACCCTCTTAATATTATGTCAGTTTATTCTCTCACCAAAAACTGCAGTTGCTAAAACTGAGATAGTTTTGTGATTGGTATAATTGATGATCTGCTCTTTAATGTTAGGGTATAAATGGGAGGCATAGTTTGATGAGTTTTCAATTCCGTGTGTGGGTTTTTTTTTTCCTTTTTTTCAGTCTCTACCAGAAATCTTTCATTTATTCTTTTCAACAAATATTTATTACGCATACACTCCTTATGCACTGTTCTATGTATCAAGGATTTAAGAAGCGAATAAAACAAATCTCTGCTTTTCTTCAAGGGGTAGAGCAGGAGTGGAGACAGAGACTCTAGTAGAATAGAATGTATAAGGCCAAGGATAGAAGCAAGAGGCTCTAAGAATTTAATGAAATTCTGGCAAGGCTAATTGTGACTTTGGGTAGCCATTAAGGTCACAATGAACAATCAAAAGTCACATATGTTAAGAAGTTAAGTAGACAGAAATTTGTGGTACACTAGAGGTAGGTTAAGGAAGATTGAGAGAAATCAAGTAAGCTAAAAGGAACTTTGAGTATAAATTGTTTTATACCTAAATGAGTATCTTTTATGTAGCAGCCAAGAAGACATCATATAGTTACTCAATAATTGAATCATGATCAACTAAAATGAGTAATGGCAAACAAAATGTCTGGTCCCAATTATTTTTACTATTTTAATTTTTTAAAAAAATTTCAACTTTCAGGTTCAGGTAATACATGTGCAGGTTGGTTGCATGGTATATTGTGTGACGCTGAGGATTGGGGTAAAAATGATCCCATTACCCCAGTAGAGAACATAGCACCCAATAGGTAGTTTCTCAACCCTTGCCCCACTCCCTCCCTTCTCCTTTTAGTGTTCTCCAATGTCTATTTTTCTCATTTTCATGTGCATGTGTCCTCAATGTTTTGCTCCCACTTATGTGAGAAAATGTGGTATTTGGTTTTCTCTTCCGGCATTAATTCGCTTAGGATAATGGCCTCCAGCTGCACCCATGTTGTTGCAAAGGACATGATTTCATTCTTTTTCATAGCTCAATTCTTGTATTATAGATTCTCTTACACATGGGAGTGCTAGAGAAAAAAGTGATGTTTTAAATTGCAAACATTGTGTCCTATAAGAGCAAGATGTCCTAGTGATTTCATTTGATCATTTTAACTTGAATCTCAGAATATAACAGCAATCCAGCAAGTCTCTGAAGTTAGCATTGTTACTATTCCATCATTTTTGTTTCTAAGCTAGCCTATATACAATTAAAAATTCAATAGTTCTCAGACTTGTTCTAAGATGATCTATTATGGGATTCTGCAATTAATATTAATGATAATCTTACAGATATATACACAGGATAATAAATGCAAATTTCAGAATATGACACATTTTTAAGAACTGAAAGAATAATAAATTTTAGCAAATAGTAAAATAAATGAATAATCAATGACTTCAAATAAAAGTTAGTTTCTTTCTATGTACAAGTTCCTTTGCTGTCCCTTTAACTACCACTTGCTGATAGGAAGAGAATTTGTTTTACAACATTTACCATTGTGGGGGTGGAAAGGTGTGATGCCTTTCATCAGCATCATAAGGGGAACTGCCAACAATCCTATAACATAAAGCAGGTAAACAAGGACAAATATAATAAATTTATATAATCAAAATTTTTTTGTAACACAGAGCCTTCAGAAATGAAGACCCAAAGGTCCAGGAAAACCTGGCAATTTTTATGCTTAGGTTTGATAAAGAATGAACAGCCATGTCGAAATGTGATCGGACAAGATACGATCTAGTAGACTGAGGGGGAAACTCCAGCAAGGACTGTCTGTTAAGATTCTTCTTGATCATTTTGTGTGGCATTCCTTCCTCCCACATATGGGGTAGCACCCCTCTAGAATGAGGGTCTTCAAGGGTGAAGGAGAAGAATCACCTTTCTAGGTTTTATGGCTTGCTTTGAGGGACAGGAGTTCTTTTCTATGACCCATCTCGCAGAAATAGAATTCCGGTTTGTGTGACCTGCTTCAGGGGAGAAGGAGACCTGGGAGACAGGAGGGTTGGAGAAGACCAAAGAGACACATTGCCTCTGAGGCCTTCCAATCCCCTTTAGTCGAAAGTACTCAGCAACACCAAAGTGCCATTTTTTGGAATTTTGTTTTTCTGAGCCCCAAAACCTCAAAATTCTTATTTATTATTCCAAAAAGTTCAAACCTATCGTCATTAAACTCAGAGTCAGCCTTCCTCATTTGAATCCTCTTTTTTTTTAGACTTCATGCTTTGAATTTTAGCGATAACCCTGAATATGCTTGTTAAGACCTCATTGGTGAAATCATCTTCAGTGAAGTTACAATTAGTAAACTAGTGTATTGGATGTTGTGCATATTGGTGGCATTTAATATAAAGACTAACATTAAAAGGGTGAAAATGCAACATGAATCAGGCAAAATGCAACATTAAACACTCAGGATCGGTTGTGTGATAAATCGTATCTTGCAGTTATTTCTTTCTTTTTCCCTTTTCAGTAGCCTTGTCTTTGTACCAATAGTAGCATTAACAAAACTTATCAATGAGTGCTTTTTGCCAGAATTTATTATCAGATGGAGACCAAATATTAGATAACCAAGAGATGAGGAAAAAGTCAGAGGAAAAACATAAACTAATAATCTTTAATTTTAAAGTGTTGACATAATATTCAAGTGATAGGTGATATATTTGCTTCAAAGTATAATCTTTTGGTCTAGAAAAAAAGAAACTACTATTTTAACCCCATGAATAAAAAAGAGACAGATAAATTATATATTCATTCATATATTTATATTTGAATTCAGTAAAAAAATCAATATAATATGTTTAACCGTAAGTAGGCTGATGATGCAATAAAACATAATAGAACTAAATTCACAAAGTTACAAGGTTTTGGGAAAGAGGGGACCCACAGTTGTATTGTTGTATGTGTGTGTGTATGTGTGATATTGTATTATGTTTCTCTATATTAGCAATAAATAATCAGAAAGAGATTTGACATGGCACCATTTGTAATAGCATCAAAACACATCAAATACATTGAAATAAATTTTACAAAACAGATGCCAGATTTATATGATGCAAAATATAAAATAGTGATGTGAGAAATCAAATATCTAAGTAGAGAGATATACTTTGTTCCTGATTGTAAAAATCAATATCATAAAATTCTCTCCAATTATCTCTTATAATATCGTAAATTATTTCCAAATTCTTTACAGATTCAATGCAGGTTCAATTCAATCAGAGCTACATTTTTGTTGTAAAAATCGACAAAATGGTTCTAAAATTTATATCAAAAACAAGGGCCTACAATAACCAAAAAATAATTTCGAACATGAGGAATAATGTTGTGTTTGTATACTACCTGATTCCAAAATGTCTTATAAGTGTACAATAGTTTATACAAGAGTAACATATAGAGATCAATGGAGTGGAATTGGGAGTCAAGAGTTAGAACCACATATTTGTTGCCAGTTAATGGCTAATGTAGACAGAATAATCTTTTCAACATACAGAGCCAAAACGTTCAAGTATCGATACACACACACACACACACGCAAACTCTAAGACATATCTAACATCATACCCCATGTAAAAAAATAACTTGAACTGCATTATATATCTTGTTAGATAAAAAAACTAATAACTATTTTAAAAGTAAATAAATGGAATTCACTAAAATTAAAATCTCCTGTGGTTCAAAAGACACTATGAAGAGAGTGAAAAGACAAGCCACAGAATACAAGAAAATATTTGTGAAACACATATATAATAAAAGACATATGTCCAGAATATATACTGACATCTCAAGGCTCAATAATAAGAAAATAAACAATTCCATTTAAAAATAAACAAGAAACTCGAACTGACAGTTAAATATATATATGGATGACAAATGGTTTCACGAACATATTCTTGTCATTAGTCATAAGAGAAATAAAAATTCATTTTTGCATTAATTAGTGCAAACCCTTACAGAAGTAATACAATACATAGCAATGTGTTGCATAGAGTACACAATTAACATATGGATTAATTGCTTTTTAACCCTTAATGAGATGCAATTACACTTATACCAAAAATACTACCCCTGACACTGGTACTGCCATGTGCTGGCAAGGATGTGGAACAATTTGTACTTTTTAACATTCCTTATAGAAGTGAAAATGGGAGTCTAAGTCTCTTTTTAGGTCTCTAAGAGATTGCTTTATGAATCTGGGTGCTCCTGTATTGGGTTCATATATATTTAGGATAGTTAGCTCTTCTTATTGTATTGGTCCCTTTACCATGATGTAATGCCCTTCTTTTCCTCTTTTGATCTTTGTTGGTTTAAAGTTTGTTTTATTGGAGACTAGGATTGGAACCCCTGCTTTTTTTTTTTTTGCATTCCATTTGCTAGATCTTCCCCCATCCCTTTATTTTGAGCCTATGTGTGTCTTTGCATGTGAGATAAGTGTCCTGAATACAGTACACCAATGGTCTTGACTCTTTATCCAATTTGCCAGTCTGTGTCTTTTAACTGGGGCATTTAGCCCATTTACATTTAAAGTTAATATTGTTATGTGTGAATTTGATCCTGTCATTACAATGCTAGCTGGTTATTTTGCCCATTAGTTGATACAGTTTCTTCATAGCATTGATGGTCTTTACAATTTGGCATGTTTTTGCAGTGGCTGGTACCAGTTGTTCCTTTCCATGTTTAGTGCTTCCTTCAGGAGCTCTTGTAAGGCAGGCCTGCTGGTGACAAAACCACTAAGCATTTGCTTGTCTGTAAAGGCTTTTATTTCTCCTTCATTTATGAAGCTTAGTTTGGCTGGATATGAAACTCTGGGTTGAAAATTATTTTCTTTAAGAATGTTGAATATTGGCCCCCATTATCTTCTGACTTGTAAGGTTTCTGCAGAGAGATCCACTGATAGTCTGATGGGCTTCCCTTTGTGGGTAACCCGACCTTTCTCTCTGGCTGCACTTAACGTTTTTTTCCTTTATTTCAACCTTGATGGATCTGACGATTACGTGTCTTGAGGTTGCTCTTCTCAAGGAAATGCCCATAAATGATAGACTGGATAAAGAAAATGTGGCACATATACACCATGGAATACTATGCAGCCATAAAAAAGGATAAGTTCATGTCCTTTGCAGGGACATAGATGAAACTGGAAACCATCATTCTTGGCAAAGTAACACAAGAAGAGAAAACCAAACACCACGTTCTCACTAATAAGTGGTAGTTGAACAATGAGAACACATGGACACAGAGAAGGCAACATCACACACCAGGGCCTGTCAAGGGGTGGGGAACTGGGGAAGGGATAGCATGAGGAGAAATACCTAATGTAAATGACAAGTTGATGGGTGCAGCAAACCAACACGGCACATGTATACCTATGTAACAAACCCGCATGCTGTGCACATGTACCCCAGAACTTAAAGTATAATAATAATAATAAAAGTGAAAATGGGACAACTACTTTGAATAAGTTTGGTAGTATCTTGCAAAATTAAACATATACACTCACCACACTATCAAGTAAACCTATTCCTTTTTATTATCTAAGATAAATCAAAACTCATGTCTTCCCAAAGACTTCTATACAAATGTTTACAACAGCTTTATTCATAGTTAACAAAAATCTAAATCAATTTATTTTCATCATGAATGAATTATCATGAAACTGAGGTACATCCATAAAATGGAAGTCTGTTAAACAATTAAAGAGAACAAACTGCTAATAAGTGCAACAATATGGATAAATCTCAAAAGTATTATACTAAATGTAAAAAGCCAGACACAAAATGCTACACACTATGTGATTCACTTGACGTACTAGAAAAGATGAAGATATCAGGAAATAAATAAAAATATTCTGTAAATATCCTCATATGCCAGGAAATGCAGAAAGTTCTATTAAATGGAGAAAAGGAAGATGGCACATCAATAAATAAAAAATAAACTTTCTGTCTTAAATGAAACTGTGCCCCCAGTTTTAGAAGATGTAGCTTATATTTAACTTTGTAAAAAAATGTTAACAGTCATATTTTAAGAAAATTAATCAATTTACATTTAGCCCTTGCTGAAGACTGACTAATCAACACTTCTAATACTTAAACATTCTGTTCTATTTTTATTTTGTAACTCTGCGATACAATGATACCAGTTCGTAACACAACTTGGCAGTAATAAAATATTTGGAAATTAGTTGATTAACAAAAGCTACTTCTTAAATAATTTTTAATTTATGAATCACTTTTAAAATGTGAATGTATGAGAAAGTATCAGCATTAATATCATAAACTAACTCATATTTTATAAAGAATTGTGCAATATCAAAAGAGAAAATGCTCTGTATTGAGATTTTCTTTGTAGAGTGATTTGAAATATATTTTTAAATTTTATGTATACCTTATTACCAACTATAAAGTTATTTTTAGATTATAAATAAGATTTTTTAAATTGAAAAATATATTTGTGGTATAACATGGTTTATGCAGTTTCTCCTAAAAAACTGTTATGTATTTCATTGTTTCTATTTATCTTTCTGCAAAAAATGTAATACAGTATGAAATATCATGAATAGTAGATATTTACTAACTGATTAAATAGTTTGAATATTATTCTTCAAGTTTTTTCAAACAAGAGTTTACATTTATTGGATCCATGTATTATATCATAAAATCAATGTTGTGCTGAAGCCAGCTCATCTTGGCTCACAAGAGCCCATCATTCATTTTTCAGTAATTTTGCTTTCTAGTTATTAAATACAGCCATCATTAAAGATTAATTATAGAAACTTATGATCAAGCATATAATATTTAAAAAGGAAATGAATTCTCAAAACCATCACTTCCTAATGGTTTTCTATTCTTTATTAATATTTGTGTCTATGAAGTTATTTATATCTAGTTGCTGTGTATGGTGGAAATAACATCTCCCATTTTCAGCTAAAAATATGCTATGTTGGGAGTATTTGCACCATAAGAAATTCCATGAAATTTTTTTTTTCTACATTAACTTTATTGGTTGAGCAGCCATAATTCCCTGAAAATCTGTGGTTAATTTCTCAGGTTCAATTAATGTATTAAGAAAACATCAACATCATAGCTGTTATGTAGCTATATTTCTTTTTAATTTTTTTCCTTTTATTTATTTTTATTTTTAACTTCTATTTTTGGTTCAGGGATACACGTGCAGGTTTGCTATACAGGTAAACTGCATGTCACAGGGGTTTGGTGTACAAATAGTTTTGTCACCTGGATAATAAACATAGTACCTGATGATACTTTTTCTGATCCTCTCACTCCTCCTACTCTTCACCCTCAAGTAGGTCCCAGTGTCTGTCGTTCCCCTCCTAGTATCCATGTGTTCTCTTTATTTAACTCTCACTTATATGTGAAAACATGTGGTACTTGGTTTTCTGTTCCTGTGTTAGTTTGTTTAGGTTAATGGACACCATCTCTATCCATATTGCTGCAAAGTAGTTGTTAAACATGTTCCAGCACACAGCCACATTAAACCGTGCTTTTAGATATCTGCTATATAGTAAGCATGTATATTGAAAACACAAAAAAATAAGGTACGTCACTTGCCCAGGAAACCTAAAAGGATATAAGACTTGCAATAAGCAGTGATTGCACCACTGCACTCCAGCCTGGATGGGAGAGTAAGAACCTGTCTCAAAAAATAAAACAAAACAAACAACAACAACAGCAAAACACTGCAAAAAAGAACTGACTGCAGACATGTGGGAAATGAACTCCTCCAGAATGCAGGTATAGACTATACAAAACAGGTGAATTTGGAGCTAGACCATAACAAATAAGTAGAAGCTCATCAGGTAGAGAACATGAGCAAAGTTATTCCTGTCATGGAGAAAAGCATAATCAAATTAAAGAGACATAAGACAAAACCATGTATTATTAGAAACCCTAACATTTCTAAGTCTCCAGAATAAAGGGTATGTTATCTCGCTTTGCCTCTGTTTTATAAAGAACACTTGTGATGATATTAATATTTAGGGACCATCCAGATAATCCAGAATAATCTTATCAAGATCCTTAACTTAATTGTATCTGCCAAGACTCCTTTTCCCAATAAGGTAACATGAATTTCAGAAATTAGAACTTAATAGTATCTTTGAGTGGCCATGGTTCACTGTACATGGTAGTGATAATTCAAACCAAAGTAGTAGAAGAATTTGCAAAGAAAAAGTTTATAGAGAAAAAAAAGAAAAGGACCAAATTTAGTATTGCTATAGTCACCACATTACTTCAGTAAGCAAATGAGAAACCAATGAGAGACATTAAAATGCCAGGAGATATTTAAAGGAAGAAGGCCAAGAAATAAACATGGGATCCAAGTGAGTAGAAAAGATACAAGGAGAAAATTGACAGCAGCTATGAATACCTGCATTTGTATGTTCATCACAGCACAATTCACAAGAGCAGAGATATGGAATCAATCTTAGTGTCCATCAAGTCATAATTAGATAAAGAAATTGTGGTATGTACACAAAATAGAATACTATTCAGCCATAAAAAAATGAAATCATGTATTTGACAGCAACAGGGATGGAATTGGGGGCCATTATCTTAAATGAAACAACTCAGAAACAGAAAAAACAAATACCACGTTTTCACTTACAACTGGAAGCTAAATAATGTGTACAGTGGACAGAGAGTGTGGAGGGATAGACAATAGACTCAGAAGCCTGTGGAGTGAGAAGAGGGTGGATGATGAGAAATTAATAGATACAAAGTACACTACTCAGGTCATGGATACACTAAGAGGCATGTAAGAAAATTACACATGTATCCCGTAAATTAACACACATTTTTAGAAATTAAAAAAATTAAATTATAAAACACAAAAAGCTTGAATATTTACACATACTAATTGCAATCTTAGATCAATTGCACAGGCAATCTAGTCTCATTTCAGTTGTTTACAGATGAGCAATTGGAAAAATATGACTCTCACCCCTGAAGCTAACCTTAAAGCCAGGGAGTTAACTAGTAAACTTAGCACTAGAGAGGCAATATTAAAATCATACTTGTAACTCATGAAGTAGTTCACAGTTGTGAAATATTAAAATTTATACCATCAAGGGAATTTCTACTCAAACTAATCACAGTTACTAAGTAGTTGCTAAACTCAATTGCTTTTAATCTGTTGAAGAAGTGAATATGTGAGTATAAAGACATAATTAAATATTAGAATATTATAATCAATTATTGTTGAAAGACTTTATAATATTTACAGTTTGGTTCATTGTAGCAAAGCCATGTAACCTTAATTTAGTTAAAACTCTCCTTAAAGATTAAGATTATTCTAGCTTCATTACTAACTACATAGGTCTGTCATTTCTCCAGATATCCAGTTGTTTTACATATCCAGTTTTAGTTCTTATATGCCAGTAGATGTAGAAATGTGCTTAACCACTGTTTAATTCTGTATGGATTTGTAAATGATTGCATTTTAGTCTGTCTTGAAATTAACTCTTGCATCTTTTGATCTTTTGCAGAGTGCTTCTTTTGCCCTGATATTTGAATTTTGGTGTTACCAAAAAAAAAAGAGAGAGAGAGAGAACTGACATTCTCTTAAATTAGGTCATTTGTTATTTTTTCAAGATTTTAAAATCATATCTAGTGTCAGCTTTCAACTTCTCAAACTGAAAAATCCTATTTTCCTCTTTTTAGACTTTATGGATTCTTTCATTTTATCAAAATTAAGGCCACATTTTAAACTTTATTTATATTATTCCCATTCACGATAGGATAAAACGTACTGAGCTTTTTGACCAAAAATGTCTCAAATCCTCAGAAAATGAGTCATTGGCTCCTATGAAGAGGATCAGACTGGACACAGCAAAATGTTTACTGGGGAGATGGATCATTCAAAGAGCACTATGAAAATATAAGTTATTCTATGTATCCCAAGCAGAAAGAGATTCAAATGTTTACAGCACCATTGAAAATTCTAGGTTTATGAAGTTTAGAAAGTCCCTGGAAGTTTCCATCAATTACCCTATTTGTCTACAGTTCCACAGTGAATGATCACAGGAAGCACTGTAAAACCTTAGCAAAATCCAGTGTTAGAAAGCTCTGTAATCCACACATCTGTCTGTGGCTATCCCTTGAGAATAATGTTTTGTTCTTAAATCCCAAGTCTCAGATTTTACATTAATCACTCTCATTGGCCTAATATGAGAACTCTCCTGGTAAAGAAGTTAGGGAAATACAGTTTCCAGGCTTTTAATCATTGAAGTACAAAGGATAATTTAGAGTTTTCAGCACAGATATTTGACATGATTTAAACCATGATGATTAAATGTATAGTTCAGTCATGACAAAGAGTTAATAGTTCTCATTTGTTACAATTTGTTTTCTTGAAAAAAAATGACTGTTATATTACAGAACAAGTACAACTGTGACACAGATTAAAATCATAAACTCATTGTTTGTACTTTTAAGAGTTCTATAATAGTTTTATTATATACACATTTTTCCTGCTCTGGTAAAGAGGAGGGTGATTGTGCCATTTCTCTTTTTCTAACTGCTTTCCTGCAGATGCTAATTTCTCAGCTCTTGAAATCTTCCTAGGTTTATTTATTTACTGGTGTTTATTTATATTAGTGTATATTACTTATGTTTTATTTTAGTTTTGTATTTTATTTATGTATCATTTTATTATTGGCAATTCCGTATGTTCATCATCTCTGTTTATAGAACCATTATTGAAAATCATGTATGATATTTAAAATAAAACTATATGTAGTTCAAAAAGCTATAATTTTAAAATATCACTGCATTTGGTATCACATAGTAATGTAATTTTAAAAATTTTATTAATTTAGCTATTAACATCTATGAGGTATGGATTTATCTTTTAAATGGCTCCAGACCCCTTTATTTTTCAGTTAACATATGGCTTATTTTCAGGTAACAACACAAAACTTAATGTTGCCAATGAAATGAAAAATATAAAAGAACATTAAACCATGAATAAATTTGTACATGTTGCTTCGGAATCTTAGAATGATTACTTCCTTTCTCACTTCAAAATGATCTCTAATTTTTACTAATGTATTGAGTAGGAGAAATATGAATTCTGCTTAATTCTTTCTTGATTACTACTCAGATATATGAGTGATATATATATACACACACACCATATATATGTATATATAATTACACAGGTATACACATATAATTACAACTCATATATGTGACTGGTGTGTGTATATATATATATACACACACTATATATATGTGTATATATATGAGTAGTATATATTTATCTATGAAAATCACCTCTATCCTACAATTTATCATTAGCCACAGAGATTAAATTATATAAGAAATTATCTATTATGATCACACAGTCATGATTACTTGTTTCCAAACATTTTTGAGACCAAATTTATAAGATATACCTTAAATCCCAAACTAGAGGAAGATCTGATGGCTTTGTGACAGAATACATGTACATGTTGCAGCAATTGGTTCTGCTCTTTTGGTTCTAATTAACTAGTCCAAATCTCAAGGCTAAAAACCTAAATAATTTTAGTGCCCTTGCCCATGAACTTTTACCACAGTTACAAAAGTATAATGATATAAGGATTATTTTCTTGACAGTTTGCATTTTCTTATCCTGTTTGATCTTATTGAGTGACTAAGATATCCAGTGGGATGTATGAAAGTTTAAGACAAAAAAAAAGATAGTTGATTAATAAGGAAGACACATTCTCTAAATGAACGGATAAATAGATTTCATCACATTTGAAAAATATTTCGCAGATCCTAATATTACCAAAACTTAATTTTCAATTCTGAGCCATTTTATGATGCTCATACTTTAAAAAACCTGAAGAATTGCTATTTACTACAGTTTTATTTTTCTATCTACTGTTTCTCCTATATGCAATCAAAAGCATTGTGGTGCTGTACAAACAACATTAATCTGAAGTTAGAAGACCTGTTTTCAAAATGTGATTCTGTTTTTCAGATGACCTTGAAAAAATCATTCATTTTCTCTCCAGTCTCACTTTAAAGAACCACCATAGGCCAGACGTGGTGGCTCTCACGCCTGTAATCCCAGCACTTTGGGAGGCCGAGGCAGGAGGATCACAAGGTCAGGAGATCGAGACCATCCTGGTTAACACAGTGAAATCCCGTCTCTACTAAAAATACAAAAAATTAGCCGGGCGTGGCAGTGGGCGCCTGTAGTCCCAGCTACTCGGGAGGCTGAGGCAGGAGAATGGCGTGAACTCAGGAGGCGGAGCTTGCAGTGAGCCGAGATCGCGCTACTGCACTCCAGCCTGGGTGACAGAGAGAGACTCCGACTCAAAAAAAGGAAAAAAAAAAAAAAAAAAGGAATTTACATGGTCACTAGCTGGACCCAATGGAAGTGGGTTAACAACTCATTTTCTATATATATCTAGTCTAAATAATGAAGTAAATTCTTAGATTTGCGGATTTTATGTCATGACAGAGATACAAGAATTGCACACAGAGTAAGATGAATTAGATAAAATAAGTAACCCCTTGCAAAAGCCACATGCTATTGGTCACATCTGACTCTAACCTGCTAAAAATAAAGTGTAATTTCTTTAAATCTGTCTCAAACTTCCAGGGAGTCAGAATGAGTAAAATACTTTCTCAAAGCAAGTTCTTCATACTTGAAAGGTAAATTGCCTCTCCTGAGGCACAGGAAGGAACTAATATACCCAAGCAAAGGTAGTTTCTCAGGGAGTCTCTTCTGGAAGAATTGGCTAAGCAACTGAATATTTTATGTATGTAAGCTCCCCATGAAATCAAGTTCGATATGGACACAATTTGCCCTGTTTTCCTCCAAACTTAATATCTAAGTTTTCCTTGTAAGTCTATGCTTTAACATAATAATAAATTCATTGACAAAATTTCTATTTCTTGAGGGCACTGCATGTTCAAAACACAGTGCTAACTACAGTTGTTACACACTTGAATCATGCCTAAATGTAATTCTCAAAAGCCTTAAAAGTTATTCTCAAATGCCTTAAAAGTTGTAAGGTCATGTTAGGTCAGCCCAAAGCACCATGGTCTTTATATACACATGATACGCACATTGCACATCAGAAATAATCAGTTGCTTCCCTATAACATGCTAATAGTCATTGTGTGATACAAATGCTTTATGTTCTGTTTTTGTCTTGATTTTTATAAATTGTATTGTCTACACTGTACAGCATGATGTTATACATATAGATATATAGAGAGATAATAAAGTTGCTACTATAGTGAAGCAAATGAACATATCCATCATCTCACCTAGTTACTCTTATTATCATACCACATTATCAACTATTGACTTCATGTTGTACATCTCTAGAATTGTCCAATCTACCTACCTGCTACTTTGTATCCTTTGGCCTTAAGAATCCCCATATGATGAGATCTTGCAGTATATTTCTTTTTGAGTCAGGCTTATTTTACTTAACAAAATGTCCCCCAGGTTCACCCATGTTGTCGTGGCAAATGGCAAGATCACGTTCTTTTTAAAGGTGGAATAATATTTTATTTTATATGTATATATATATCACAACTTCTTTGTTAATTTGTTGACATACACATAGGTTGTTTTCGTATCTTGGTTATTGTGAATCAAACTGAAAGTAATGGCCAGGTGTGGTGGCTCACGCCTGTAATCCCAGGACTTCGGGAAGCCAAGGCGGGCGGATCACGAGGTTAGGAGATCGAGACCATCCTGGTCAACATGGTGAAAACCCGTCTCTACTAAAATACAAAAAATTAGCCAGGCGTGGTGGTGTTCCTGTAGTCCCAGTTACTCTGGAGTCTGAGGCAGGGGAATTGCTTGAACCCAGGAGGCGGAGTTTGCAGTGAGCCGAGATTGCACCACTGCGCTCCAGCCTGGTGATAGATCAAGACTCCGTCTAAAAAAAAGAAGATACTGAAAGTAACATGAAAGTATAGATATCTATACAATGTGGCAATTTCATTGCTTTTGGGTATATACCCAGGAGAAGAATTGCTGGGTCATAATATAGTTCTAATTTTAATTTATTTAGAAATTTCCATAATATTTTCCACAATGGCTGTACCAATTTACATTCCCACCAACAGTATTCAACGATTCCTTGCTCCACACTGTCACCCACACTTATCTTTTGTCTTTTTGATAATAGTCATCCTAATGCTATGAGATCTCTCACAGAGGTTTTGATTTGCATTTTCTCTGATGATTAGTGATGTTGAGCACCTGCCAATATAACTGTTGGCCATTTGTATGTCCTCTTTGGAGAACTATTTTTGAACTTGCATGCATTTCTTTATCTTCTTGCTAATAGTTTTAAGTCTTACCAAAATGCACTCAATTGATAAATTACAATAATTTGTAAGGTTTCTGCATATGATTATAAAACATATAGGCAGATATATGTTTACCCATATATGTATATATAAACACATAAATATGTATATCCAGATGTGCACGCTTTCAAGTCACAAAAATAAATCTTTTTTGTTGGGGAAATAATTCAATGAAGAAATAATTTCTGGAAATATTATGTATTATTTTTTGTCCCTAGTGATTCAGAAAGCCTATTAAGACATATATAAACAACGTTTATTGAAGATACTGAGATGTTCTAAAATAAAGAAATATAATTAAATTAGACTGACTCAAAATTTTCTAAGTTTAATTGACTAAAGTATTACACACAACACATATTTATATCACGACTTCAGGCCGAGTCCACAGACATTGTGAAACCCTTTAGTAGAGTCATAGGATTTATCTTTAAGCAGCAAACTGCTCTGTGGCAAGACAGAAACATTGTGTACTTCAAAGTACATTTAAAACACAGTGCAATTTGGCATATTAAAGTTCTAGATTAATATTCTAGACTACCACCTCTCAAAGTAATATGGAAAAATATATTTCTGAACCAAAATCTTCACAAATGAAAAGAGCAGTTAATAATACATAGCTCAAACATTTGTGATTATATTTGTTGATTATATATGTAAAATGTATTCTTTCAGTACCTAATATGCAGCAGATAGTAGTATTCAACAAAAACTAGTTCATTTATCCCTCACTTAACTTGTTAGATTCTTATTTGCCATTTTCACATTACAGAATTCTGACTCTGCATAACTAGCCTCACAATTCTACTGTACATTCCACCCAGTAAACACGGAAGTATGAGGATTGAAGGAAAAGAGATAAGACTTGAGCAAACTCACCTTTGAGAGAATGTTTGACCTTAATATTTTAATTCTTCTTAATTCATAAAAAGATAAAGTACATGGATAATAAATGTCAATTCTAAAATATCTGGAACATGCCATTGATGTATAAAAAGTCCCTGACACACATAAAAATTGTACTTTAAAAATATAATACAAAAATAAATATAGAGATAAGGATAGGGATAGGAACATACACACATACACATTGGCACTCAAATACATGTATTTGAGGAAACCAGATAGGTAAAATATATAACATGTTGTACATAGAAAAAATAATATCTACCATACAATTTTTACATTCCCGTATTCTGTTTATTTTGCCTTAGGTTTTGCTTAACTCCCAGGGAATAGAAGTTCAATTTCCACCTGGTATACACCACTGACTAGGCTACCTTCTAGACTTGGGCTTATATATTAGGCTGGTGCAAAAGTAATTGCGTTTTTTGCCATTAAAAGTGATAACTATCTTTCTAGGCCAATATTCTGTCACAACTGTGTGAACACAAGAGCTCGTGAACAAAATCACAATGATTAAGCTTCATTATTATTTACTTAAAATGTTTTAGAGCTTTGGCTTGTGGGCTAGAAATTGTTAGCTTATCTCCTAATAAATATTCTCTCCTTTTCTTATTAGTAAGAAAGTGTTTAGCTCAGCAAATAGACAACACTGCATTTTCTTTTTCCATTGAAACTGTATTTCAGTGATGAATTCTATGTGTGGAAGTACTGTGAACAACACCCTGATGAGAGTCTTAGAAGGAAATTTTCTCTTTTCGTCCTGCTTGCTGGTAAGAATAAGTACCTAATGTTGAGCCATAATGGTTCATGAAAGAAAGACAATAACTTTGCAACGGTGGAGAAAAAGATAGCTACATCCTGGATCCCTGGGAAACCTTGTGGAGCAGAGCCATTATTCCATCTGTTCTTCCTACTTCCAGATTGATATTAATGAGAGATATAAACTTAACTTAAACCAGAGCTATTTTGGCTCACAGTTACACCTACAGCTTAACATATATCTTACCTAATAAACAATACCTCATCTTTGCTTATCTTTTATTAATTATTAAAACACACATTTAACCAAATTATAGGCAGCGTACAATAAAAGTATAAATACGGGCTTTTGACGCTCCTGGTCCTAACAATTCACAGAAAATAAAAAGCATAGAAGAGCTTGTAAAACACTTCTATGATGTATTCAGAAAAATTTGCAATATTGAAACTCTGCAAATTAAATCACTCAGTTTAGTGAATAAATAAATAGTAAGAATAAAAAAAGTAAGGATGGGGAGAGGGTTTATAGCTGCAGATATTGGAAGGCACAAATCAACAAAATGTCATAAGTGGATCTTGTTTGGATTTTGATTGTAGTAAATCATCTTTGAATTTTGCATGAGACAATGGGGTATTTAAGTACTTACTGAGCATATGAAAATATAAAGGAATCATTGTTTATTTTCATTTAGATGTTATAATGGTACCACTGACACTTGAACAGCATGAGTGTGAACTGTGCAAGTCCTCTTGTAGGTGGATTTTCTCCCACCTCTGCCACCTCTGTCACACCAAGAGCAACTCTCTATGTTTTTCTTCTCCTCAGCCTTTTCAATTGTAAAGATTAATGACCTTTATAATCATCCACTTCCATTTAATGAATAGTAAATGTATTTGCCTGATTTTCTTGATAACATTTTCTTTTCTCTAGATTCTTTTATTAATGTTATAAGCATACAGTATATAATATAAATAACGTAGAAAATATGTGTTCTTTTTTCTTTTCAACTTTTATTTTAGAATAAGGGGGTACATGTGCAAGTTTGTTGTAAAGATGTATTACATGATGCTGTGGTTTGAGGTATGACTGAAACCATCACCCAGGTAGTGAGCCTAGTATCCAATAGGTAGCTTTTCAGCCATTGGCTCCTCTCCCTCCCTCCCCCTTCTAATAGTCCATAGTGTCTATTGTTCCCATCTACGTGTGCATGTGAACTAACACAGAAACAGAAAACCAAATACTGCATGTTTTCAGTTTTAAATGAGCTAAGCTGCCACTTAAAAGTGAGAACATGTGAAATTTGGTTTTCTGTTTCTGCATTAGTGCACTTAGGATAGTGACCTCTAGCTGCATCCACATTGCTGCAAAGGACATGATTTCATTCTATTCTTTTATATGCCTGCATAGTATTCCATGGCACCGTTGATGGGAACCTGGGTTGATTCTGTTTTTGCTATTGTGTACAGTGCTGCAATGAACATATGGGTGCATGTGTCTTTATGATAATTTATTTTCCTGTGCATATATATCCAGTAATGAGATTGCTTGGTCTAATGGTAGTTCAACACAGTTCTTTGAGAAACCTCCAAACTGCTCCCTACAGTAGCTAGACTAATTTATATTCCCATAAACAGTGTATAAGTATATCTTTTTCTTCACAGCTTTGCCAATATCTGTTATTTTTTTGACTTAAAAACAAAGTCATTCTGACTGGTATGAGATGGTATCTCATTGTAGTTTGTATTGCATTTCTCTGATGATTATTGATGATGAGTATTTTTTTCTTATGTTTGTGGGCCACTTGTATGTCTTCTTTTGAAAGTGTTCATGTCTTTTGCCTACTTTTTAATAGAGTTATTTGTTTTTTGCTTGTTAGATTAGGTTTCTTATAGATTCTGAATATTAAGACTTTTTGAATGCATAGTTTGTGAAGATTTTCTCCCATTTTTAAGCTGTCTGTTACTTCCTTGATCATTTCTCTTGATATGCAGAAGCTCTTTAGTTTAATTAGGTCTCACATGTCAATTTTTGTTTTTGATGCAATTGATTTTGAGGACTTAGCCATAAATTCTTTGCTAATGCTGACATCAAGAAGGGTATTTCCTAGGTTTCTAGGATTTCTATAGTTTGAGCTGTTACATTTCAGTCTTTAATACATCTTGAGTTAATGGTGGTAGGTAGGGATTTGTTATTGGTAAGGTTTTCAGTAAACAGTGGGCTACCAGTAGCTAAGTTTTGGAGAGTAACAAGTTATACATGGATTTTGAACCGGATGTGGGATTGGCACCCCAACCCCTGAATTGTTCAAGGGTCAACTGTATTGCAACAGTGCTAAATAAAGTCCATGTGTTTTATAGAGCCACAGTGACATTTTAAGTTGAAATTGTATGATATGTGAGATCTTTCAAAATAATACAGATGAGGTGGAGGGAGAGGTTTAGTGAAGATATGTATGGAACAACAATGGTCATGAAATTAGATGTGTTCTGAAGCTGAGTGATGGCTATACAAGAGGTTATACTTTTATTCATACTTTTGTACATGTTTGAATTTATTTATATTAGAGGTTTTAAAATGGCATGAATTACATGCTTTGGAATAAGATCCAAACTTTCTAGTCTTAGTTCAACCACTTGCAAACTGGTAAACTTGGAAAAATTGACCTCTCTATTTCTTTGTTATATATCAATAAAATAGGAATAATAGTGATTATATGTGCTAATAGTTATTAAGAATAAATTAGCTCATATTTTAATGTATTTAGCATGTTAAGAATCAATAGATGTTAACATTGATTTACACTTACTCAGTGTTTAATATAGTTTGGCTGTGTCCCCACCTGAATCTCTTCTTGGTGGGAGGTAATTTAATCCAGGGGCTGGATAACCTCATGCTGTTTTATATATATATATATTTATATATATTATTATACTTTAAGTTCTAGGGTACATGTGCACAATGTGCAGGCTTGTTACATATGTATACATGTGCCATGTTCATTTGCTGCACCCATTAACTCATCATTTACATTAAGTATATCTCCTAATGCTATCCTCCCCCCTCCCCCCATCCCACAACAGGCCCCGGTGTGTGATGTTCCCCTTCCTGTGTCCACGTGTTCTCATTGTTCAATTCCCACCTATGAGTGAGAACATGTGGTGTTTGGTTTTTTGTCCTTACCATAGTTTGCTGAGAATGATGGTTTCCAGCTTCATCCATGTCCCTACAAAGGACATGAACTCATCCTTTTTTATGGCTGCATAGTATTCCATGGTGTATATGTGCCACATTTTCTTAATCCAGTCTATCATTGTTAGACATTTGGGTTGGTTCCAAGTCTTTGCTATTGTGAATAGTGCCACAATAAACATACGTGTGCATGTGTCTTTATAGCAGACCTCATGCTGTTTTTGTGATAGTGAGTGAGTTCTCACATGATCTCATGGTTTTATAACGGGCTTTTCCCCCTTTTGCTTGGCACTTCTCCTTGCTGCTGCCTTGTGAAGGACACGTTTGCATTTTCTTCCACCATGATTGTAAGTTTCATGAGGCCACCCCAGAGATGCTGAACTGTGAGCCAATTAAACCTCTTTTCTTTATAAGTTACCCACTCTTGGGTATGTTCTTAGAGCAGCATGAAAACAAACTAATACAGTATTATTTATAGGTATTTTGTGAATTAGTTTAGGAAGCTAAACAGCATTTATAACATTTTTATGGGGTAAAACAGATTATTAATTCAAATACAAATTAATTTGGGGGTCATAGTCTCTTTATAACTTTCTAATTTCTAGAATTATTTTAACTAGAAATGCTTTACATTTTTGCACATAAATAAAAACCTTGATAGATTGGCACTTCCTTGATTATCCCAAGGCAAAAATAAACAAATCTCTTAGCAGAGAGATTTTTTTTTTAATTTAAAAATGATTAAATGAAACCAATGATGAGAATATTTAGCAGGAGAGTCATGCAAATAAATTTCTGTGCCATATATATCTAGGGAATTTATAGTAAATAAATGCATTTGATATCCTCTCTTTCTTTTTTTTTGTCTTAGTCATATGTAGAATCCACAGGATCTACTAATCATCTAAAAGGTTGCAAAGGGCATGTTGAGAAAGTATTCATTGATGTACATTTGATAAATTTACATGAAATTATTGTGTCTGAATAAGTTTTTTGTCCTTTATAAGCGTAAAAAATGCAAACTTGCTTTCTTTTCCTTTTATTAAATCAGCACTTTTGAGGGCCAATTAAACAAATAGTCATGGAATTGAAAGATTTTTGATAAACTCTTTATTTCCACTTGCAATAGACATTTTCAAACCTTTTCTTATTTAATTTCTGAAAATAATTTAATCCTGAAAATCTTTCCGGAAGGCATTCTTCTCTTGACTTCCATACGATCACCTAATTCTTTTCTTTCACCTAATTTACTATTTCTTCTCATTCTGCTTCATTTTGCTCTTTTATGGCATAATCTGGTTATCTTGTGTTCCTTCTCTCAACTTGCTTCCTGAGAAATCCAATCTGTCAATGAATTTAGTCAACATCCAAATGTATATGCCTGTGGCCTCACAGCTTTACCTTAACAAGACTGTTTCTCAATGTTCAAAATCACATATTCAAGCATAGTTTTCCCAGCCAAATTACAAAATTCTCCCTAATACTTCTACTTTCAATGTGACTTTTTCAACTTGGCAAATATTAATAGTGCATCTCTTCATGCAGTTGCTCAAGCAAGAGGACAAGAACATGTACATCTTTGACTTCTTTACTCTATTAATTTTCATGTGTAAACACTACTGAATCATAATTTTATACATAGCTCACAGCGTTCTCTCTTCTATATTGTCACTACCCAATTCCAGGCCTCCATATCCTCTTACCAGAATGCAGTAACTTCACAACTGGTCTTTCTGATTTCATTCTTACCGTTTTCCTATCTGCTCATTGCTGCGGGAATAGTTTCTCATAAGTATAGCTCTGTTACTTGTCTGTCTTATCAGCCTTTCCTGGCCCCAAATTGCTTTCAGTATAAGGTCAAAACATCTCAACTTTATATTCAAAACTTTAAACAAACAAGCTCTTGAATTCCCTCCAGTGCCATAGAATCAATAAGACCCATTTATTCCCCTTTGAATACATGTAGCTCTTTAATGTTCTTCTGTCTTTTTCACGTTATTGAATTACCTGGAAAATCTCCTTTCTTTTCTTTGAAAACATTTACATTTTACTGAGAAGTAGCTCCAACAACATTCTTGCCCTGGAATATGTGCTTATATCCACCAGATGCAAGAGGTCACTCCTATGTTGTTCTTCTCTGTCTCCCTATAACACAATGCTGTCATGATGTCATGATACACACATTATATTCATTATAATTATTGACTTTCTTCTGCTTCCTCACACTAGACGGTAGACATTTAGAAGTAAAAATCTTGATTATTCATCTGTAAACACTTTTCAAGATTGAAATCTCATGTGATCTCATGGTTTTATAAGGGGCTTTTCCCCCTTTTGCTTGGCACTTCTCCTTGCTGCTGCCATGTGAAGAAGGACATGTTTGCTTTTTCTTCCACCATGATTGTAAGTTTCCTGAGACCTCCCCAGAGATGCTGAATTGTGAGCCAATTAAACCTCTTTCCTTTATAAGTTACCCAGTCTCAGGTATGTCCTTGAAAAGACCGAAAAGTGTCTGACTTAAAGTAAGGCCTAGTCATGTTTGTGGATCTAGAATTTATCACAGTATGGTTGGCAAAAGATATATTTCCTTTACTAAGATAATTCAACCAGGGTTTCAAACTCTTGCATTCTATTTACAAGATTAAAGAGTATGTTGTAGTATTTAGATTAAAATTCTTATATTCAATATCTTAGTTTGGCAAATCTGCCATTGTTATCATCCCTTTTCTCTGAAAAGTTTTGGCATAATTCCTTTGTTTTTGTTCTTCTTTTGGTGCTATCTGTTTTTTTTTTTTTTTTTACAATAATGATGGCCCTATAGATTGGTTTTATTTCTAGCTGAAATAACAAGGGCAAGTTATCGAAAAGTCTAGTACTTTTCTTTGAATTGCGGAGTTTAGTCATTTTTACATACTCTATACAATGTTACAGATAACTTTGGATATAAACTAACTTTTTCTTAGATAAGTTTTGGGTAAGGGTATATAGAAAATGTGTGGTCAGTGTTCAGTCTTGTCTACTAAGTTTGGAATTATCTGTTATCTTTGGTCATTTTACCAAAAAATAAAAATCAATCTGATTCAGGTCCCCCAATAAGGTAGGAGAAGAACCTGTTATTTCAAAGCACTTTCATTTCTTCGAATAATAGACTGATTTAATGACAAAACTCGGCTAACTTTTTATAAAATTTATTTCCAAACTTTCTTTTACAAAGTTATTTTCAACACATGAAGTCTTTTACTGAACATGAAAGCAGTAGAAGCACATGAAGAACTGTTAATGAAAAATAGTTTTTAATTAACCTCACTACTTTCCATTAAGTTAGGTAATATTTCTGTTTCTGTATAACAGGGAAATTTTGGCTGTTTTGAGTTATTATCATATAGTAATAGTAATTACTTTGTGTGGTATTACAAGCTACCCAAAAGGTAAAAATGAAAAGGAAATCTTAAATTGTTTGAGTAATTGATGTAATATTAAAATGAATGTATATCTTCCCATGGTAGTGATTTTTATGAATAATATTCATTAACATGTTTCTTTTAAAATGTGGCCTCATTATCTAGAGCTATTTTTTATGTATAATAAACATTTCACTCTAAGCATTTGGAAACAACTTGTTGCAGAAATGGGCTAAGTTTTGTTTGCTTGTTTGTTTTTGTTTCGTGCGTGTGTGTGTGTGTGTGTGTGTGTGTGTTTTCTGTGAATGTGGGTAGACTACATATCCCATTTTCTTTAACAGAAGTCAGGTAACTGTGTTCTGCCACAGATGACAAGTGTGGATCTCTGGCACAATGATCTGTTCTTATCCCTCCTATGTTCTATAGAAGAACCAAGGGTGGACTTTAACCCCAATGGGGAAGTTCCATGATTTTCAAACAATAAGATCTCATCATATTCAAACTCCTAGAGTGATTCCTACAAAACAGCCATCTTAGAGAGTTTCCCAGAAGTAAGATAGTATTTTGTTAATTCACTGACAATACAGGAGTTTTTGCTGTATTACTTAACATATTTTGACTAGTACAGAAGCAGAATACTAATGTGACCTACAAAGAAACAGAAACATATACTAAACCATGTGATGAAACTCATCTAAAATGACTTAGATGTCAGACCATGTGTCCACTGAAGTGCTAAGGGCAGAGGATAGAAACTAGAATGTTGGAATGTGTGTTGGTTGGTATGATGTGTGTGTTACACAGTAAAATTACATATGATTTGAAACAAGAACTGGCCAGTTGGAAAACATAAATGAAAGTGAGTAGAAAATGACCAGAAATATAGGGCCTTGAGAGATTGGAAAAAAATATTGTTTATGGACTCCAAGCAGTAAAACATAAGACTGAATATGATTTTGAATTACAAAATGATTTTGAGTTACAAAATGATTTTAAGTTACAAAATGCTGTTAAGATTCAGCTTTGGATCAAAGATCAGATTAAGGATGTGGTTTTTCCACTCAAGACTATCTTAGATAACCTCCAGATAACACCTAGATATATCACATAACCTCAAGGTATATCCTTTAAGCACAAAAAAATGTAGCGAGATGAGTGCTAATAAGCAAAGCAATCAATCGATCTTGAAAATGCATTCTAAGGGAAAAAAGTAAAACCTTCAGGTATGATGACTATGACATAAAACTGTTTCAAAACAGCTAATTTCAGTATATACTAAGATTTTGAGTTAAGTGTCCTGCCCCAAAAGCACAAGGCCATTATTAAAAAAGCCTTTGTTTATCTGAAAAGCAATCTTGGGGGCAGTGAATTTGTTCCAGCAGGAGATGCTGTGCCAACACAATGCAATGCACTTGGAAAGTTATTTCACAGGGTTTGCTTCTGAAGGAGCCAAATAGAATGGTACCCAAGGGCGAAGTCACAGGTCATGGAGAACAATGAACAGAGGAGTTCCTAGCACAGAGCAACATCAGTTTCTGGTCTTGAAGTGATAATTTATATTGATGAATAAAAATTGTAGATATCCATAGGGTACAATGTAATGTTTTGATATAAGTATGCATTTTGTGTGATCAAATCAGGATGATTAGCATATTCATCATCTTAAACACTTCTTTGTGGTAAGAATAGATCTGACGTTCTACTGCATAGTTGAGTGACTGTAGTTAATAATAATGTATTATATATTTTAATACTATGTCAGTTTTTAATCAAATATAAGGTTTTCACATTCCATGCCCAGCAGGATTTCAGAATTGCTATGGATGAATATACACCTGTATATTTTCCATTCTTTCCCTTGTCAAACTGGAGTTCGAAATCATTACATGTTGTCTGCATGGATGAATATACACCTGTATATTTTCCATTCTTTCCCTTGTCAAACTGGAGTTCGAAATCATTACATGTTGTCTGCATGAATGAGAGTATGGATAAAGATAATTTGCCTTTTTAGTCCGCATAATGCCAAACCCTAAGAAGCAATATGTGACTAATCCCTACAAGACATTAGACTTTGAAATGGTTAAATGGTTGCAAAAGTTGATGAAGACTTTTTTGTTCCGTTGCCAACCACTATCTCTTGATGGCTTGTAAGTTTCCATCACTTGTTCACTTTGTTCCTATGCTATACAGGCAAAACACTCGGAAGTTATATGTCCCAGCCTCCCTTGCCAGGGAGAACTGGGTTAGATTCCACAAATAATGAGACACTTTCATGAGAAAGGGAGATGTGTAAGGAGAGAGCGGACATGAGTTTTGAGCAGCTTTTGAGTCAGCACACAAATCACTGGTGTTACAGGCAATTGCAATCATGTAAAAGTCTCTCCAAAACGCAGAAGAATTCTGATTTTGCCACAGGGCACAGCAGTTTTCCAGGATATTTGCTTTTGTAGATTTTTCCTTGTTTTTAAGCATATAATTCCTTGTATCAAACCCCTTCCTTTTATAAATTTTTTAAAGCATATAAATCCTTGTATCAAACCCCTTCCTTTTATAAATTCTGGAGAGGTTTTTATTTCTTGATCGTCACTGATTAGTATATATCCCAAACAAAGGGTGTCTATTATATGTGCGCAAGAAGAGAGAAGTAGATATTCTATGTCAAGAAAAGTGAAATGTGGCAAAATTTGGCTAACTGCTCACCAAATCATTTTACTTTTGTTTTTAGGCACAAAGCTAATCTACATTTCCCAACCCCCCTTGTAAGTAATACAATTATGTGACCACCTTTTGGCTAAGGTGGTATACTGGCCATATACAGAAGATTCCCTGGAGGACTACAAGATACAGGAGAATGGCAGAGCCAATGGGTGAAACAAAACTAAGCCTTTAAGTCACTGCTTGAAGGAGAGCCACCCAACCAGAAAAGTCTGTGTTGAGCTCTTTATACGTAAAAATAAACTTTTATTGTTGTATTCCAATTACTTTCTTTTTGATGTTACAAAATTTAGTCCACCGTGTGTAATACACAGCTATTTAATATGAATTTTGTGCCAGAGTTGAAATATAAAATATGCATTATTTCCATTGTTTCTATGAATGATATACCCATTAATTGTGCACACGCTCACGGACAAATGTTCAATGATTTCTTAGCACAGCATTGCCAGAGAGTTGAAAGCGAAGGAGGAGAAATAGGGAAGTAGCAATGGCTTGAAAACACTGGGCTCTTTCCTGAACCAGCCTTGACTGAATAATGAAGAGATTCAGAGTCAGACGTTGCTACAAACATCAGATTACTATATCTTAGACCAATTGTACTTTCTGCATTCTGAGATTCAGGCTCTTTCCTCTTAATTTTTGCTGTTCAAAATCATGCTGCCTTCCTGATTTTCTCATATCCATGGAGCAATGGCACAATGGAAAGAGCAAGACATTTGAACACTAGTGCATATGTCAGCAAATCCTTGACATTAAGGATTTCTACCTTCCTTTTCTTCTATGCAAAATACAGCTGGTAGTGTACACTTTCAGTGTGTGATAAAGGTTTGAGTTAAAATGAATTAACGTGTGCCTAAAATAAATGGATCACATTAGAAACTCAGGGAATAATAGTTTGTTCTATTTTCATTACTGACTTGCTTCCATTGCTTTTCATTTGAATATCACACAGGTTAGAACTTAGATATCTATTGCCTTATATTAATGATCATTTTACCAATGCCAGTATCATGTACTAGATATAGAGTCTTAGATATGTAAGGACATGCTCTTTGAATATAAAATAATAAGTCCTGCCTTGAAAATTAAAGATAAATTGTTAATAGAAAACTAACAAACATACCTGTTCTTAATTTTATTATTAATTAAAAATTTTGAGAGGATAGGCAATGTCTAACTATTTTCATCATTATAATGCCCAGAACATTGTTGGACTACAGAGTAAAGAATTTAATGAATGATTGAGTGGATGTAAACTGACTGATTCTGAACCAAACTACTTTGCTAAGATTTTTGCTTATTTTTATATTCCTGTGTTTCCATATTTTGACATTCGTCTTACTTGAAGTCATGCTTTCCAAACTATGAAGAGTTTAGTTAATTCCTAACCCAGCGTTTTATAAAATATGCTGCATATGACAGTTTTTAAATATGTTCTATGAAAAAAATAAAAAGTAATCTGTGTCCAATTAAGTTTACTGTACACTCTCTAGGGTATTTTACTCTTAGAGACTGATGGTGTACCTGAAGATATGAAGGGCTCCATCAACTTGAGCAATAAAGAGACATTTTTACCTTTTCTTGTCTCAGTGTTTCTCTAATGCTTCTGCCAAATGAAACGTCCCCACCCTCACCAGCTACCCCAGTCTCCATCACGAGGTACTTATTAGCAACTTTTCAGAGCTAATATAATATTGAAATACAACCCCAAATCTCCATATTAAGCCTAGAAGAGTCTACCCTATGAGAAGTTACCTTTCCTCACTAATATCACAATTCTCTTAGAGACCTGGTCATTTCCTAGGATGCCTGCCTATGCTCAGTATGTGTGTGCACCTGTGTGTAATTGTCTGGCAGTACAGAGTAGCTAACCATACATCTTTGGGCTTTTTCTTCTCATACCTAGGATGGCGCTGGGGAAGACAAAGGCAATCAGAGCCCTCTATGCTAAGAATAGCTGATAAAATAACTGCCTATCTACTTACCAACCAGTGTAATTGCTCAACATTTTATTTCTGTCTCAAAGTCTTGGCCCACTGGTGTTACAGATGGGCATCTCACTAGATGCTTGTGTTGTCTTCCTGTTTGTGTCTTCTTCTAGAACTGTTCTGTGTGATAGAGAACTAATCTTCCTCTATCTACTTGGCTAGCCCACTGCCCTGGGTTCTCAGACTCAATCCTGGTTAGGCTTCACACATCCTGAATTCTGGTTTACATTACACATCTTGCTCAATAAAAGCAGCCCTTACCTACTCCTTCAATTTTGCCTTTATTTAGTTTTTTTTTTCCTCGTCTCATATATCTCTAATACCTTTATTTTACAAGAATTTTCAGAGAAAGAATTTTCACTTTTATGTTGTCAAATCTGTCAGGTTTCCTTCATTAATTCTAACTTTGGTTTGATTAGTAAAGTCTTCCCTTCTCTACCCCAATATTATTAAATTTTCTCCTGCAACTGCTTTTAGTTTATTTAAAGCCAAATATGTACCCCAATTTAAAAAATGTAGGAGCAAGTTAACTGAAGCTGTCATTTTGTATTGTGTGTTTTTATAAGCCTGAAGTTAATCATACTCATAATATTGCCTTATGATTTTCTTGATTGTATCTAACCTTTTCCATATAATGTCTCTAAAATGTTCAAATCTTTTTTTCTTTTTTGCTCATTTACTGTGATTTTTTTCCAGCCAGGCTTCTGCTCTTGAAATGTCATGTCTAGAAATCTTTATTCAAGTCATATAGCCTAGTCTGACTTTCTGAAGAACTGTCATTCCATACCTCCTTAAGACTATTATCCCTAGTCATTTGTTTTCTGCAACTAAAGTTTACTGATAGCACATTTTCTAAACTATTTCCATAGCATGAACAAGCTACTTGGGCTAACTGCTGTATCAAAAATATATAAATATAAAAATAGATAGACATTCATATAATTAAGATTTTGATTTTTAACAATTTATCATATAACAGTTGGGGATAAAATAATGAAAACCAGTTAATTAACTAGTACAGATACTTCCAGTGCTGGAGGAGCTATCATGGCGATTGCAGCTCTTCTATTTATAGAGTAGAATTTCACCCATAGGCATAACTCTCTCTCTGTATATTTATCTGTCTATCATCTACTGTAAATACCAACATTATAGCTTATCAAGGGCCCCATTCAGCTGGAGGTCAGTTTATTTTCCATTTAATGAAGAAAAATACATAGCTGCTTTCTCTAGTCCTATAAGTGAAAAATTTGAAATACAACTGCAACCCTGTGGCAGAATGTAAACTATCCTTAATAAGTTCATGTAGAATATGTTTTAGGAACATCAGCCCCCCAGTTGAGATCTATTTACTTAATTCACCTTTATTAATTCTGACCTGTAGTCCAGTATTCCTGGCGTAAATTCTGCTACAGGCCTAGTCTACCTGGTTTATTGCTTATGGCCCTAGTTAATTACTGGGTTTGTAGCTCTCTTTAATTATCAGTACTGTTTCCCACCTCACTGTTCTGAGGCGCTGGACTTTTATGAGTATCAGGCAATCACTGGCTGGATGTTGTAGCAAATACATTTTGGAATGACTCTCTTTTTCCCCTGAACGCTGTATAGTTCCTGCCATTTATTCATCAGTTACTGTGTATTGAGTCTAGACTGAGTTTCTTTGGCTTACCGTTGTGCCCAATTCTGAGTTCTGTATAAGCCTTTGATTATACTCTAGAAAGATACTTTGTAAGAAGTAGTTTAAATGGGTTGCTTATTTTCTCTCCTCTTCTTTCCTCATCCTCAGGCGTTTAGGAATTCTTCCCATTTTCTCCACCGTATCACTGAAGGCTTAGCATACATTGCATTGTGCTATGATCAGCATATAAAAAAAAGAGTTCTTATTTTAAATTACTTTTACTTTGAGATCCAGATATTTCCCTTTTTCAATGATTTATAGTAAGTAAAATGTATTAAATATGGTTTTGCACCCATTTATTTATTCAACATAAACTTATTGATCACCTACTGTATGCTGGCCCTAATGATTCAACAATAAAACAAGACAAAAACTTTAATAGTCAACTGTGTGTTTTCTGGTATTGTGAAAAAATAGTTCACATACACATGTCTAAATTTTATTAGATGCTAGTATATTTTCAATTTCTGGATAAAGTATACAGGCCAATTACACAATGACAAAGATTGTTTCCCATTTACTCAGGTCACTGAAAAACATTGATCACTTTGTGTTCAAAGCAGCAGCTATCAGTACTCTTAGGTATGTAAGAAACTAAAACAAACTATGTAATTCCCAAACCCTATCTATGTTGCCCTTTGCCAGTGCCAAAGTGAAAGGGGATTGATGGCAGTTTTGTCAACCATCTTCACTCAGAGACTTGGCAGCCCTCATGACAAAAGACATTTCAAGTCCTTCTTTTTACTTTTGCCTAATGAAATCCTCCCTTACCAAATTAATTGCCCCAGCCACTTCTATTTCTATGTCTACAAAACTGCACCCTGTTCAGGTTACAGTTTAAAACTCACAACATGTTCGATCCGTCTTAAAGCCTTTATGCTGTAGCTAACATTAAACTTGGCCCATTTAATATTTTACAGTCCATACTTCTTATAGCTCCCATACTTGCGCTATAGTTATAATTCTAATAGCAATTAGATTGTAAATTTCACAAAGACGAAAATAAATAGGATGGGAAACAAATTGTAATACTGCCTATACTTTGAGTAAATATATCTTTATTTTACACACCTGTTTGTTATTTGCAAAATATGTTCTCATATGCTTGTAAAACAGCTACATGTAAACATTTTATCAATTATCACCTTAAGTTAATATTATGGAATATGGCCTAGAGGCTTTTTATACTTTCCTAATTTTTCACAAATGTTTAAAAATTTAAAAATTAGCCAAAAAAATTGCATCAAGACGTTTAAATAACAAAAAGCATTATGTAATATGCATTAAATGCGATAAAGGTAATATGAGTACTCCAAAAGTGTGTTCAAATACTCATTAGAGATGTTTAAGCACCTCAGTTCACCAAGCTTCTTGCTCAACTCACATGCAAATATAACACCTTATGCATTTTTTTTTTTTTTTTTTTTTTTTTTTGAGACGGAGTCTTGCTCTGTCGCCCAGGCTGGAGTGCAGTGGCGCGATTTCTGCTCACTGCAAGCTCCGCCTCCCAGGTTCATGCCATTCTCCTGCCTCAGCCTCAGTAGCTGGGAGTACAGGTGCCCGCCACCACTCTCGGCTAATTTTTTTTTTTTTTTGTATTTTTAGTAGAATCGGGGTTTCACCATGTTAGGCAGGATGGTGTCGATCTTCTGACCTCGTGATCCTCCCACCTCGGCCTCCCAAAGTGCTGGGATTGCAGGTGTGAGCCACCGCGCCCGGCCCACTTTACGCATTTTTATGTGATTCGAACTTCTCTTTTCCTTTGTTCACTGATTAAACAAATATGGAGAACAACAGCATTCCAGAAGTCATGTCAAAAATAGGAAGTAGGTTAGTGTTTTATCTCCATAATGATATTGTTGATGGAGAAAAGCATATATTATTATTCTCACAGACAGATGAAAGGTGACTGACTTTTTTGTTATAGACGATGAGAACCTTAAATCAAATTACTAAAACACCAGTTGGATGTAAGCACTTTCAGAGGTAAAGAGTGTTGGAGCGGTATATTGTTTTAGATATTGGGGCTTGGGCTAGGTCCTCTTGAGGACTCGATATTTGAGTAGGGAATTGAATTATGGGAACAGTTCATTTGGATATTTAGAAGAAGAAGAATTATTCAGGTCTAGGGGAGAAAAATATAAAGACTCTGAGACGGGGATGAGTTTGGTGTATTTTAGGAAAATCAAACTAGCATAGCTTGACTACTATAAGAAAGAAAGAAATTATGATGGAAGATGAGTTCAAAGAGAAGGGCAGTAGCATTCATAAAACAAACGTTTATTCATTGCCATTCATCTATCAGGCATTGTCTGTGTGTGGGAAAAAACAGACTTAGTCTCTTTTCTCAAAGAGTTTATTACAAAATAAGTAAATAAGCAAAAAAAAAAATTCTTTTCTTAGCGGGCTTTGTCAGTGTTTTCTCTGCACCTTACTTTGTAACACCTTTTATGCTATTTTTCTCAATTACTATCATTCTGGGTAGTATTTCATCTCCATAATGATATTGTTGATGGAGTAAAGCATATATTATTATTCTCACAGACAGATGAACAGAAATAGATTGATTACCAAATCTGATTAGGCCATAATTAGTAGCATGATGGAAACAGAAATTAAATCCAAGCCTCTGACTTTATGGACAAGCTGAGAGATTTTCTTTGGTGAAATATCATTGCCAAACACAAACTTATCAGGGTGATCATATTGTAGGCTATGAATTTTTCTGGAACAAAGGTGGTTTCACTGAACATCACACTCGGTGTGCAGGCAGAAAGGGAAACTAGGTTGATATACATTTTTAAAAAATTTTTCCTATGGCCACTATACTCATGCTCCCCTTATTCTAAATGGGACTTCACTATAAATGCAGAATTATAAATCTTCAAGTCCAATATTTGCAGAAAAAGTATCACATGGATTCAAGCACAACTTAAGGACTTTCATTTGTTTAATTTGGTTTTTGTTTTGTGGGGGTTTGATTTTAGTTTGTGGTTTTGTTTTGTTTTGTTTTTAAGGGGTTGGGGGGCATTAAATAGGGAAGGTATATTAAAAGCCAACATGCATAGTTTGATGAATTATTGAAGTCACTAGGGAGATTTACTCTGAATGTGTTTGTTTAAACATAGGCACACATACTTAAATACATGAATTTGAAATATACAGATGTTTAGTATGCTAGTAATCTAAAAAAATTATTTAATAATCTGAAATATATATACTAATATTTTTATCATTTGTGAATCAGCTACATATGTGGGTGTAAATAATGCTCACTGCTTGGAACGCTGAACTTTTCTTAGCAGTATTTTTGGAGTCACAGTATGTGTTCTCTGGGCAGATGGGAAGCAAAAGTTTATTGGCTAGGGAAGTCTGTTTGCAAACTGCAAAAATAAAAGGAAGGGATGATGTAGTACAAAAGATGTTTCACTAAATCAGCGAAATTTTCAGTTTAGATAGCTCATCTATCCTTCAAAACAGTCTTTGAAAATTGATAAGGCTAAGAAGGGTGACTGACTTTTTTGTTACAGACGATGAGAACCTTAAATCAAGAGGGTGTCATTAAGAGTTGTCTAACCCTAAATCATTCCAGATTTATGAAATTCTTGTTTACTTTCAGGAACTGGTAGAGAAAATTTGCCCTAAATCTTTCAATAGACACATCTTAAAGAACTCGTATGATTCTACACTAATGAATGGCTGCGTATTCACACACAAGGGTGGAGACAAGCTGGATCCTTGGAAATAGGCCTGGAGAGAATGATTTATTTGGGCAAAACATGATGCACTTTGGGGATTTTTAGTTTTCACTTTTGTCTTTGTTTTATGTGTATTTTTTCTCAGATTGGTAGGTACTTGTCTAATACTAAGTGAAACACAGTGAAAATATGCCTTAAAGAAAAGTCCTTGTGAAAAAGTATGTACATAGTATTTCTTGGATGATGAAATAGAGCCTTATATTGAATAATGAAGTAAATTAATAACATAATTTCTGTTCCTAACCAAATACTAATTTTACTGAAACATGAAACCTCTAGGATTTCATATATATGAAATTCTATATTATATATATATAATTAAACTATAGGAGATGATTCAAACTAAAACAAAACTATATCTGGACATATTATAACGTCATTGAAAAAGAATAAACCTGAAACCAGGTTGTTTTCTCAAGTACATTGTTATCACATTTCCAATACCTAAAATTACCCTCATCGTGTTTTTTCATTGTTTCTTATAATCAACATGATAATGACACATCTTTGACCTAAGCCCAGAAGAAGAGTTGGAATGTTATGGAATAATTTCACTTTCTTAGAAGAATGTAGTGAAAAAAGTTTCAGCTTGGAGTTCCTTGTACACCCCTAATTCTGTAAGATGTTGCCAAAATGAATAACAACTACAATTATAGTCAAAATAACACAATGTATTAGTTGGGATTTTTTAAAGGGTCGAAAAAGAGCTGGGAATATCCAATTTTTAATAATGTATTTTGGACCGGCTAAAACAGAAATTTATCTATTCACTTCCCTGGGGGGGTCAATCCTGTAGAAATTATCTGTGGCCTTCTGTATATTTCAGGGCATACAAGGTTGACAGATCTTGTCTCTGCTGCAGAATAAGCTAATCAGCTGCAAATTTGGGTAGCCTGAAGAATACATTTTGCCTCATTAAATATGTCTGGATCAGCTTGTTCCACTGGAATAGAACAGAAAGAAAATATAGCTGTGCCATGGTTGGGGGCGAGGGAGGGGGAAGAAAATGGAGATGGTTTAACAAATGACTCAAAGCAGATTTTTTGTTTTGTTTTGTTTTTTCTTAATCAGATTGAACGATTTAGTATACTTTTGCCAAATAATATCTCTTTCTTCTTCCTTTTTTTGAAAGGAGATGGACAAGGACGTAATGACTAAGGATAATAACTTGCTCAAAAAGACACTGCAATGTTTTGAGTCTAATGATGCCTCTGCTTCCCTTTGAAACAATGGAAATTCCATACAGCTTCTATTACCTGGAACGATCAAGCCACAGGGCAAAGCAGAGTGCTAATACTCCTCATTGTCAAGATAAATGTGGGAAAACAACATTTATTTTGTACCAAATCTTGTAGCTGAAAATAAAGTACAATTCTAGATTTCTGCCTAAGGAAAATTGTAATTAGAAAGACTAAGTGTATTTTCTTAGTGATTCAGCATATCAGGAATACTTTCTAATGATCATTTTGAACATTGGTTATCACTTAGAATAGTGCAGCATTAGAAATGATATGAACTTGGAGTGTTTGCATTTTGAATGAAAGATGTAACTTACATATTTGAATTTTTTTTTCAGTAATTGACATGTGCTTGGTCCCATAAATTTTTCTTCTATTGTCAAATAAATGGCTGTAAAACTATTGTGATTACTTAAGTCTTGGGGAGTCATCTAGTGCGGAGTTGTTCACCTATGATGACCTATAAGTTGAATTCCATACTTCCAATATATCTAAGAAACAGCCAAACTAACCAAGAAGAAGTGCTTTATCCTCACATATTCTCCTTAATTTATTAACACTAGTTATTGTTGGTCTACTATACTTACAGGACACAGATAGGCTTACTGAACACTATGCTCAAGCTTATTATCTATTATATGTCAGTCATAATGTATTATTCCATTTAATTCTCACAGCATTGCAATGTTAACATTATTTGTAATATTTGTTTGTAGCAAAACAATTACAGAAAACCAGGCATATCCAATTCCTAAGATGCTTTTTACCACATTATCTTTATACAAATAAATATATATATAAAATATATATAATGAAATAAGGAAGATGAGAAAGGAAGGAAAAAGAAAAGGAGTAACAGGTGAGAAGAGAAAAGAAAGAAAAAGGAAATAACACTATAGGGTACATAATATGTGGTAACTATTGTTTTCATGTGAACTTTTTTTCTGGAAATTCTTTGGATATTTATAAATTTTTAATTCTGATTCGTGAAAAAAGAATAAAATGAGAAATTGGGAGAAAGTATTACAGTTTTTAAAAATTTAATAATATATAATATATGAATTAAAATATTTTCACAGTAATTAAAGCTAAACTACCAACTTAGAGATGTTACTGGTTCAAGGAATGTGTTGATCTCATGTCTGAAGCAAGAACAGAAAATATGCATTCCCTTAGACAAGCAATGGTTCCACCATCAGCCCTGACATCTGCACCAGATACATTGAAGGCACTGCAGATTTTGCTTTCTCCATCACCCTCTTTACCCTGTATTCAGTCATTCATTAAGTTTTCAATATTTGCTACCTCAAATAAGATATTTTTTCTTTCTCTTTTTCCCATTGAAATGATAGTGTCAGATTCTCTCACCATGAAGAGCAATAAACTCTGACTACTCAATACCTGCCTTCTGAACTCCAAAGTAATTTTGAAATACTAGAAATCTAATTAATTATATCAATTTTTCTCTTTAAAATGTGAATAATCATTAAGTCTCTGTGACAGATTGTATAACTACTCATAAAACATGTTATTTACCTTGCCATGTTGCCCTTTCCTTCAGGAAATCAGTAATGACCACATGACATGGTTTGGCCAATTAAATGTGAGCAAAAGAGTCATGTGCCATATCTAGATAAGAGTATTAAGAAACACTGCCACCATGATAATTAACACTGAGCCAGATAGATGTTGTTTCACAAGCCTGAGTAATGAACCAGGGTAGCAAATGGCTCTATTGGATGTATTTTGCAATAGGAAAAGTAACACTTGACTTGTGATTATAGGCACTGAAAATAGAGTGTTTATTTATTTAATTTTATTTTTCCATAAGTTATTGGGGTGCAGGTGGTATTTGGCTACAGGAGTAAGTTCTTTAGTGGTGATTTGTGAGATCTTGTTGGATCCATCACCCGAGCAGTATATACTTATATACTGCACCATATATGTCATCTTTTATTCCTTGCTCCCTTCCCACTCTTCCCCTCAAGTCCCCAAAATCCATTGTATCATTCTTATGACTTTGTGTCCTCACAGATGAGCTCCCACATATCAGTGAGAACATACGATGTTTGGTTTTCCATTCCTGAGTTACTTCACTGTGAGATATACACACACACACACACACACACACACACACACACACATATATATATATAATGGAATACTACTCAGTCATAAAAAGGAATGAATTAGCAGCATTTGCAATGAGCTGGATGAGATTGGTGTGTTGTTTTTTGTGGCAGTATAACCTAACCTTCCACATCTGCTAGTCTACTACACTGCCCATCACTCATGAAAAGATCTTTAAAACACCTAGTTTGACATGTTGGACGCTTTATCATATAATTCCTGCCAACACTTCCAGTTTCATTTCCATCCTTCTTTCCTATGTCCTTCTACTCTCAATATCATTTCAAATCCACAATGCTTCTCTGCCTTCCATGCCTTTAAACATGTTTTGGCACCTTTCTCTAATACTCATTACACTTCACATTTCATCTCCTCGGTGAAATCTTCCCTGAAGCATGTAATCCAGAAAGCTACTAACCTTGTGTTCCCAAAGTGGTCCACACATGTCCCAAATACTGTATTAAGTGGATAGTGTTATAATATGTTTCACATATTTATATCCTTGACTAGATAGAGCAACCTGTTGGGGACACAAAACTTACTTAATTCACTTTTGCATAAACAGTGCCTAGCACGGTGTGGTGATTGTGTAGCTATTCAAGAAAGCATTATTGAACATGTAAATAATCAATAAACAATGGATTTTGAGGTTAAGTTCTGATTTTTATTAATAAGGAACATTAAAATATGATAATGCTTTAGTAGCTATGGATATTGACTATAGAAAACATGATCAGATTTTGAATCATCTATTATGCTTTAAAAAATACACATACTAAGTCTGCCACTTCCCTTTAAAAACATTCACAGCAGATGAAGGGAGCTGGCACGTCATCATTTTAGCTTTATTCAGCAATGGCCATTCATCCACAGTTGCAAAACTCTTTTCAATATTTAGGAATTTTATCACTGAACAGGAGGAGTCTTTATAACTATTTTTCTTTACTATACTGTCACAAAATCTGTGCAGTCCATGACAGCCCTATAGTTAATGAACTGGAATCCCCTTTTCAGTGTTTGAGCATTCTTTCTTTTCCACCCTCCCTGCATAATTTTCTTCCTTTTGTTACAGAACAAGTCTGTACAGTAGTCTGCACTTAATCTCCATATCTTATCTTCCCAATTCATCTTGTTGGATAGAATTCAACATCCTATAATTTTACCCTCCATTGAACTAGAATAATTTCTACATTTAGATTATTCAGAGCCATTAAGAGAACTTTGTTTTCCACCAGCATTTAATTCTACTATAATCCACTGTCAAATGCATTAAATAACAGCATCACAGACCTTTCAGGGGCAAAGACAAACTGGCAAGGAATAGAAAGTGTTTAGAAATACCTTTGTGAACCACTATAATAATCATGTCACTATCATGGGGCCATCATATGTATATTCTATTTTATGTGAAATCAAAATCAGTTGCTCAAATAACAGTCTTTGCTAAAGTACACAATGCTAGTTGAAGCCCCTTCTGAAAGACAGGCTACACAGAGCTGCTCAAGCTTCATGGCAGATATTTTCTATTTGATAAATGACAATCACAAATTTCGATGATTCAGAGGGCAATGAATAGCTACATCCTTCTTATAACTTAATTGGGATGTGAAGTAAACAACCTCCAAAGAGGGCTACGATCAGTAGTTTTCCTCCCTGTGGGTGCATGTCATTTCCCTGTGAAAACATGAACTTTACTTCTGTCTTCCAGACTTTCAGAGAACTGGCAATGTTCTCTCTCTTTTTGTTTAGAATACTTCTTGGCATCCAGATGCTATGCTGTGAGGCCCAAACAGCCACATAGACAAGCCCACAAGGCCCCAGGCCCAGTGGCCCAGCAGAGCTTCCAGCCAGCAGCCAACTCTGACCATGCACGAGACCATTATACACCTTCCATTAATATCAGAGCCACAGTCAACATCATCTGATAGAGGACTGTTTGGTCAACCACCCAGTTACGAGAAATAAGAAGCGTTTTTATTTTATGCCACTAAGCTTTGAGATAGTTTGTTGTGCAGCAGAAAGTAACTGGAACAGAATTCTCTTATGCACTACATTTAGAATTAAACAGCTAGCTATTCTACAGAGAAATTAACGTAGCTTTAAAGAGAGTGCACCTGAAACCAGACTTCCTGGTTCAAATGCCAGTTCCATCACTAGCCAGGTTCATGACTCTTGCTAAGCTACTTAGGTTCCACGAATCACACTTTTTTTTTTCCATTTAAAACACAGAAACATAGTTAACAGCCATTTCTTTTAGAGTGGTTGCCAGGGTTATATGTGGGTAAAACAAGCAAGCATAATGCTTAGAATAGTGTGTTGCACATAGTAAATGTTTATACTAGATATCATCAGCTTCTGGATGAAGATCTTGATAATTTAGCTGCCATTCAAGGTCCTTTGTAAGCTACTCCTTTTATTCTTTTGGTTTTTATCTTCCACCATTCTTCCACCAAACTAATCTATGTTCTAACCAATCAGAAAAAAAGTTGTGTTTCTGCTTCTTTAACATGACACTTTTTCCCTCTCTGTTCTCTTTTCCACATTCTACTCGTCCTTCAATCACTAGACGATTTCCTCTTTACTAGCAGTTTCCCAATAATCCTACAAACCATATATATTTTTTATCAAGTATTTAATGAGCAGCTTCTGTGTGTCTGGGTTTGCAGATAGAATAGTATAGACGGTCAGATTCACTGTTCTGTTAAGGCATATAATCTAGTTTTTTGTTTTGTTTGTTTGTTTGTTTTGAGATGGAGTCTCGCTCTGACCCCCAGGCTGGAGTGCAGTGGCGCCATCTCTGCTCACTTCAAGCTCTGCCTCCCGGATTCACGCCATTCTCCTGCCTCAGCCTCCCGAGTAGCTGGGACTACAGGTGCCCGCCACCACGTCCAGCTAATTTTTTGTATTTTTAGTAGAGACTGTGTTTCACCGTGTTAGCCAGGATGGTCTCGATCTCCTGACCTTGTGATCCGCCTGCCTTGGCCTCCCAAAGTGCTGGAATTACAGGCGTGAGCCACGGTGCTCTGCCAACAATAGTTATTTTTTAAGCAACCTGGTCTACATTGGTCTTCCAAGTCACTACTTTTAATCATGACTCATTTTTAGAGATTTTGCCCCTTATTCTTTTTTCTGCATAATAAAGTAATTTATTGAATTCTGAAGGTATTTAGCAAACATGTACTTATAACAAATTACAGCATATTTATAATAAGTAATTACAATGTACTTCCACATACTTTATCTCAGGTTGTAATAAAAATCCCATTAACTTCAATACTATTTGCTCCATTTTGTAGACACAAACTGAGACAAGTAACTCAGATACGTTAAGCCTTATGTTACCAAGCTAGTGCCTAAGTAGAAATCAAATCAGGTTTCCTGTGTCTGAAGCCAGTGATCTCTCTAATTCAGTTACTTATATCTGTGAGCCCATGTGTTACAAATCCTAAGGGAGAATTGTAAATAATTATAACACAAATCCCTAATCTTAAAGAGGGAGAGCTATTGTGATCAAGGTTAGAGGAAGTAGAAAGAATGAGAGTAGGAGCATGAGCCAGGTTTATAGAATATGAACTGTGTAATTTACTTTTCACGCACTTAAAAAAAAGCAAGCTTAATTCTATGACATTTATATTTGTGAGAAACAAAAATGTTAGGCAAAATAGGAAACCCTGCTCATTCTTTTATCCTTAATACATATGTATTATTACACAGAATAGTTATTTGTGTATACACAAAACACTCAGGGTAAACTTCTCATTTATTAAAAATAGGTTTTCCAGAATATTGGAATAAATCTTTCCCTCCTTGGGGGATCATCCTGAAAATACTCTTAATACCAATGAATGATTGATTATATAAATTCATATTGTGGTGGTGAAGAGTTCAGCCTTTAGAGTCACAAGGCTAGACAAGATTATTGGCAAATGCTCCGTTACTTTAAGGCTTACATTTATGCCTTCATAGTTCTGAAAATGACCATGAATTCATTCTGCAAAAAGCAAAGAAAAACAGGTATTTATAATAACTTCACAAGGAGGAAATAAAACCAAGTAACATGGATATATACTTCCAGAAGAAAAGTACATAAAGAAGAACAGAGTATTGCATGTGTGTATGAGAGAAAAGAGGGAGAAAGAGAGGGGAGATGGAGAAAAAAAAAGAAGTCTCTAGTAAAGCAAATCTAGGCCAAAGTAGTCTTGATGTATCTTTACTAGACATTCAAGTAGTCCCCATGGAACAAGGGAATCCATAGGGTACTAGTTTCTCATTCCAGGACACCACCCACTTCTGTCTTAGAGGCTCTGACCCACTATCACTTTTGTCTTGGTTATTTCCAGGAGAACTATTACCATGAAGTCCAGGTATCCAAGAGAGACACCAAGGCTTGCAAGCCTTTGTACAGTCACAGCAGTTTCTTTTTTTGTTTTGTTTTGTTTTGTTTTATCGAAGAAAAAAGTCTGAAGTTAGAGTGTTCTATTCAGCCAGAGAGACCTAGGGAATTCTTGGCACAGTAAAATTTTATTCTGCTAATGAGGCAGGGATTTTCTGACAACCAAAGTATTTATTAAGCCAAGGAGGTTAGAGTTCTCCTCATACTTAGATCAGCACATTTATCTTTAGAAAAGAATAATAACTAGTCATTAATGGCAAATAGATTGCTTGTAAATTTCCAATTCTGGTAGTGTCATTTACAGATGGATTACCTAGGATTATTACTGTGGTCCATAGCAAAATTTTTCTGAATTCCTTGAAGATTTTCAGACTCTTACCTAAAAACTGATGCAATGCACTTTATATTTGAGATTTCAATTTTTTTCTTTTAAAAGTGTGTTAAGTTTATCTCTTCCTTAACTTTCAAATAAAGAGGTATTTTAATATCACATCTAAAGGAGGCAGCTAGGGAATACAGAGTTGGGCAAAATATAACGATTGTTTTTAGTTGAAAAATCTAATGATTATGGGAAAGCATCAGAGAAAGTGGGAACATTTTTAATGGGGACAAGGAGGAGGTGGAATTGAGAAGTAAGGTCTTCCCAATGCCAACTAAGCTTTGGAATCAAAATCCATAGAGAATTCAGAGATGGAGAGAGACAATTGATATGAGGAGACAGTCTCTCTATATAGAACGTGTACACCATATTGGGTCCTTACTCTGCATAGCAAAAAGGGCACATACACACAGGTCAAGAAATGAAGTAAAGCAGCTCAAATTCCCCTCATACCAAGTGCATTGCAGCTCAGTTTCCTAATACCAGAATAATCAAGGTTGCTAACCCTCTTCCCCCTTCTTCTCCACCCTCTTATTTGTCATGATCCCCAAGACTGAGGAATGTGCCTATGACAAAACCACAAGCACACGTAGGAGTATGCACATTACTCATTGTGACCAGGAATGCCAATTGTCTTTCATTATTTTTTTTGTTTCTCCTTAATAAAATAAACCCTACGGTGATGGTTAATTTTATGCATCAGCTTTACTGGTCATGGAGCACCCATATTAAACAGTAATTCTGTACGTATCTGTGGGAAGGTTTCCAGATGAGATTTGAATTGGTGGACCCAGTAAAGTACGTTTTTCTCCTTCAATGCAGGTGAGCATCATCCAGTTCCTTGAGGGCAAAAATAGAAAAAAAGGCAGAGGGAAGAGGAATTCACTCTTTTTTGCTTCCTGCCTGTGTTCTGGAGCTGGAACACCTTATCTCATCTTTGCCCTGACTGGTATTCACACATTAGATCTCCTAGTTCTTAGGCCTTTGGACTTGGACTGAATTTTAGCACCAGCCTCCTAGATCACCAGTTTGCAAAAGGTGGGCTGTGGGACTTCCTCGCCCTGATAATCTCTCTCTCTGTCTCCCTTTCTCTCTCTATCTAGATAGAAATATAGATATAAATGTTTTATTGGCTCTGTTTCTCTGGGTAACTCTTATTAATAAATCCACATTATAGTTAAATCCATAACAATGAAGACAAAGACAAGATTCACCAGCCTCCCTTGCAGATAAATGTATTCATGTGACAGAGTTTGGTTTATGGAACATTCCGCTAGTTCTACTTCCGTGTCTCTTAATGCTTCTCTGTCCATTCCATGTCTGCTGGCCTTAGAATCCCGAGACATTTTTTTTGTTTTCTAATATGGGCTTCTCCACTGACTATCTCTAATTTCCCTATACACTAGTGCTTTCTGCTGATTTTCACTAATAAATAAATAAATCCCTCTTCAGAATTGTTAGAGTCATGGCACATTTCTGCTTTTCAAAGATGACTCCTTAGTGCATAGAGAATAAAACCCCAATCCTGTAACATAGAATTAAGGATGTGTCATAGTTCCAACTGGACCCTCCTTTCTCATATTTATTCTACAAAACCCTTGTTATTCCAGACACCCAAAGTCGCTTGCTATACAGAAAATAATTATTTTTCCCTACCCATCTTTTCTATCTTTCCTTGCTGAGCCGTGCTATTTATATGCTATTGGCTATTTATACGGCTATCACTCTGATTTTTTTTTTTTTTTTTTTTGAGATGGAGTCTCACTCTGTAGCCCAGGCTGGAGTGCAATGATGCAATCTCAGCTCAATGCAACCTCTGCCTCCCAGGTTCAAGCAATTCTTCTGTCTCAGCCTCCTGAGTAGGTGGAATTACAGGCACATGCTGCCACACCCGGCTACTTTTTTGTATTTTAGTAGAGATGAGGTTTCACTGTGTTGCCCAGGCTAGTCTTGAACTCCTGAACTCAGGCAATACACCTGCCTTGGCCTCCCAAAGTGCTAGAATTACAGGCATGAGCCACCATGCCTGACCACTGATCTTTTTAAAGCAGTAATTGATTATATGCACTGCAATGATTAAAAATCAATTGCGTCTCATAGCACAATCCACATTCCTGAATATGGCTTACATGACCTGATTCCTACTTGCTTTCCTCATCTCTTCTCATACATAGTCCTCTCCCATCATCTGACAGCCAAATCCAACTTCTGGAATGGGTCATGTTCTTTCCTGACTCCAATTTGTCACATAAAGTTTCCCAATGCCAAAATATTCTTCCCTCCCCTGTTACCCTAGTCAGCTTATACTCATTTTTTCCATCGAATCTTTACTTATTTATATTTAATTGCAGAAGAATTAGTTGGCCCTCATGCTTCCATCTTAGTCATGTCCTCTGTAACAATATCTTGTTGTCGTCTTTAATTATAGTTTATATCAGGAGCCAATACCTCTTTCCTATAAAAGGTCAGAGAAAAAATATGGTAGTCCCAGTAGGCCTTAGGTCTATATCAATGCTACTCAACTCTGTCATGGTAGCACAAATGCAGCCATAGAAAACAGACCAAAAAAAGAGATGAATATTGCTGTGTATAAATGGACATAATTAAATTCTGCCTTATTCACATTTTAGGCTAGATAATTCTTTGGTGTGGAGGACTATCCAGTGTATTATAAGATGTTTTACATCATCCCTAGTATACCCACTAGTTGTCAGCTGCACCCCCAAATTATGACAATCAAAAATGCATACGGATATTACCATATATCTCCTGAGGGGCTATATTGCCTCCAGTTGAGATCTAACAAAATATAATTTTGTTTACAAAAAAGGCTGCAGGTGGAAGCTAGTTAACCCCTGGTTTGTAGTAAAAACTGTAATTTATATTCACATTTTAACATTTTATTTATATGTATTTACACATGTAAGCAAACACTGGATGCTGCTCTCTATCTGTTTGACTCATCACAATATACTCATTGCTTATAACAAAGCAAGGGGTTCGGTAAGTATTTCATGAGTGAATGAGTGAATGAATGAAATCATTAACGTCTTTTCAGGAGAGTCACTAGGTCAAAAGTCAGTATTTGAGGCATTGAAACAGAGAGAATGTAGCATTTAGGGATTTAAGACAGAGTAAACCATAGCATATTCAAGGAGAACAACAATAGAAAGAAACAAATGAAAAAACATTACCAGATGGTAGAGAAGATCCAAGAAAGTAAAGAGTTCTTTTAATATGAAATAGATGTGAAAGTAGAAAGGAAAATGACAATAAGAAAATAAATAAATATATAAATAAATAAATAAATAAATAAATAAATAAATAAATAAATAAAAAGTTGTTAGCAGAAGGAAGTGGTGCATAAATGCCTAATGGAAGAAAACAGAATTTATTCTCAAGCTCAGGTTGCTCCAGGACCCAAGACTAGAGGGTACATGTTTAAAATGAGTTTCAGACTATGCTTTCTTTTCCAAATCTGTAGTCTATTGACTATGAAAAAGCAAAATTGCCCTCAGGCTAGAAAGGCCTATTAATGCTTCCATCAAGGACAGTCCTCAGTTTGCAAGGCAAGCTGGAGAGTGAGAGAAAATCTATATCAGGAGATAATGCATTTCTCATGCTTAGGACCCTTAGGCCAAGAAGTTTCTGTTGAAGCACTTCTCATAGAAAGAGTCAGGGTCACCTTAATGCTTGGAAATGTGGGAGGCAATGGTGTGTCTAGATTTGCCTGGAGCCTATGGGTTGTGTGAGCTACAGGCTTGTATGTTCTGTTCCTTATTTCATTCACCTACATAAATGTATTATATTTGACTCCATCTCTTCAAGCATCATTATATCTGGAAAATATAATCTGTTTTTTAAAAATTAAACTGCATAGCTGAGTATGCATAGGTATTTTTTCTTTAACATTAACTATGACTATTAAAATGAAAATTAAAATAATTATTAAAATATCAGGATTTACATAGTAGTATTTCAATATTTTTTTGAATACACCTTTTATCCCAGTCCCTACTTTCCTGATGTATTCTGTTAAGGTTCATTCTCTTTCCCTATATTATATGTTGGTCCCTATTTTTTGTGTTTTGCTTTTGACAATATCTCAGGTTGGTACAATCGAAGGGAAAAATTGTTGTGGTGAGAATAATCAATAAAGAATTTGGAAGCAGAAATAATTATTCAAATAGCGATTCTATTTCTTTCTAAAGTTTTTAAGTCCTCTGCTATTCAGTTATCCATTTTGAGAGAGAGAGAGATCTAGTATAATTATTCCCTATATTGTTCTGTTTGACAAATATATCAATTCATCCTTCCATTCTGTCTCATAGTAGGATTACACTTCTAGAGACTCTTGTTGTCTAAGGTCATGTAACCTCGGCTGGTCAATGAATTTTGAACACAATGTGATATATCTCACTTTCAGTCAAAGCATTTTGTTGTTATGTAAAACCAATAAGAGCTCTCCTTTTTTTTCTCTATAACTATGATGAAATCATTTCTTATTTTCATAGTCCATTAATTCAGGATTTAGCATTGGCACGATAAGTATTAGTATACCACCTTACTCCCCAGTGTTGACTGTATTCCATTCTTGCGTTGCTATAAAGAAATACCTGAGGCGGGGCGCGGTGTTTCACGCCTGTAATCCCAGCATTTTGGGAGGCTGAGTCGGGCGGATCACGAGGTCAGGAGATCGAGACCATCCTGGCTAACATGGTGAAACCCCGTCTCTACTAAAAATACAAAAAATTATCAGGGCGCGGTGGCGGGCGCCTGTAGTCCCAGCTACTCCGGAGGCTGAGGCAGGAGAATGGCGTGAACCAGGGAGGCGGAGCTTGCAGTTAGCCAAGATCCGGCCACTGCACTCCAGCCTGGGCGACAGAGCGAGACTCCGTCTCAAAAAAAAAAAAAAAAAGAAATACCTGAGATTAGTTAATTTATAAAGAAGAGGCTTAGTCAGCTCATTGTTCCATAAGCTGTAGAGGAAGCATAGCAGCTTCTGCTTCTAGGGAGAATGCAGGAAGCTGATAATCAGGGTGGCGGACAAAGGAAAAGCAGCCTTTCACAGGGCCAGAGCAAAAGGGAGAGACCGTGGAGGTGCTGCACGCTTTTAAAGAACCAGATTTCGTGAAAACTCATGCACTATCTTGAGAACAGCACCCCCAAGGGGGAAATCCACCCCCATGATCCAATTATCTCCCACCAGGCCCCACCTCCAACACTGGGGATTACAATTTGACATGAGATTTGAATGGGGACACAGATCTAAACCATTTTACATACCACATACAAAAAACTATGAGCCATTTTTCTTTTCGGCTGTTATTGCACCATAACCTAGCCTGTCCTGACTGTATACAAATTGCTTCAGGAAATGGAGCTCTGAAGTAATATCTTACCTCAAATATGCAGCATTGTCTTGAGAGTCAGGGCACAGCCCAATCATTGGAAGCCGGAAGGATGCTCATTGATGATACTGCAAACTTTTGGTAAAACATTAATCCATGATAACCTGAGACAGTGATAGCATAGAAGTAGCTTGTTATTTTATGGGAGAATTTGGAAAAAATAAACGCTTAATTGTAGATCTTTACTATTCCCTTCATTTTAAAAAGTAGTCTAAGAAAGATGCTCTCAAGAAAAAATAGCCCAGTTCACAAATATGATTAAAGGAGAACAAGAAGAGTCAAGAAATTGGGTTCTCATTGAGTAGGAAGAGGCAATATTTTTAAACTAGAAGACATGATAGAAAAATTTGGGAGAGGCTTTGAGTCACAAAGACTGATTAAAATTAAACCTTCTGGCAAGAAATTGATTTAGACGATACATGACTCAGGGAAAAGACCCTGAGGATATGACTTTTTCATGTATGACTGATAGACTCGTAGCACCTTACACTTATTCCGGAGACAGTGTCATAGATAAAAGAGAGCAGCAAAATACAGAAATTTTGTTAAAGAAATTTGGGTGTGGAGATTAGTATATAAAGTTAGTTAAGACCAAGTTGGTAATAAGCCAACTCTGTTTCTGCCAGAATATAACTACACAAAGAACCATCAACCTGAACCAAAAAAGACAGCAACAACATAAAATTAAAAGTAATCCTTCATATTAATTTGCTGTGCTGGAATACCAGGATGCAACAAAATCAGTGACTTAAATCACAAAAGTAATTGTCTTACACTTTTAGATAGCAGAAATCCAAGACCAGAGAGTTGGAGGGTTGGTTCTTTCTGAGGGCTGTGAGGGAACAATTTGTCCTGGGGCCGTCTTGTTGACTTAAAGATGGCCATCTTCTCGCTACATCTCTTCACATCATCTTCTTTCTATGTGTAATTGTGTCCAACATTCTTTCTTTTATAAGGATCATTCTGGAGTAGTCCACCCTACTCCAGAATGATCACATCTTAACAAATTATGTCTTCAACAAGGTCTTTCCAAAATAGGTCACATACAGAGGTACTGGGAATTATTTCAACCTATGAATTTTGGAAGAGACATAATTCAACTCATAACATTCTTGGTCTTCCAACATTTCACAGGCAGGAAGGAGGATAAAAAACCTGCTCATGCTGGCTAATACGGTGAAACCCTGTCTCTACTAAAATACAAAAAGTTAGCTGGGCATGGTGGCACGCGCCTGTAGTCCCAGCTACTTGGGAGACTGAGGCAGGAGAATCGCTTTAACCTGGGAGGTGTAGGTTGCAGTGAGCAGAGATGGCGCCACTACACTCCAGCCTCGGTGACAGAGTGAGACTCCGTCTCAGAAAACAAACAACAACAACAACAACAACAACAACAACAAAACAAAATAACTGCTCAGCCCTTAATGAAGGCACGTTCTTTTGTTTTTCTCAGATATAGCCAGAGAATATAATGGATAAAGAAGTTCCTCTCAAAGGTTGGATAGGTCAACAAGATTCTGTGGTTGCTGCAACTGTTGAATTCTAAATGAGATTCCAGTTGTTACACAGGCACTTAATATCTTCTCTTCCAGAAAACAAACAAATAAACAAACAAACTAGTATGTTAGGAATGTTAACACCTCCTGCTCACATAGTTCTTAAGAAACCCACTATTAGGATAATGTGGCCATTGTGGGACAATCCAGCCCAAGTTGGGCAAATCAGTGGTCTTCTCTAGAAAGTTAAGAAGTGTTAATGAGGATGGGGCACGGTGGCTCACGCCTGTAATCCCAGCGCTGTGGGATGCCGAGGAGAGCAGATCACGAGGTAAGGAGTTTAAGACCAGCCTGGCCAACATGGTGAAACACAGTCTCTGCTAAAAACACACACACACACACACACACAAATTAGCCAGGCGTGGTAGCCTGCACCTGTAATCTCAGCTACTTAGGAGACTGAGGCAGGAGAATTGCTTGAACCTGGGAGGTGGAGGCTGCAGTGAGCTGAGATCACACCACTGCACTCCAGCCTGGGTGACAGAGCAAGACTGTGTCTCAAAAAAAAAAAAAAAAAAAAAAAAAAAGCATTGAGAAGCCCATGCTAGTTTTTCTCACGGCAGCAGTAGGTGAGCATATATACAATAGCATCTGATGATCTTGTTTAGTCAAATGAACTGAGAAACAGAAAACGATGGCTGGTATAAAAGTGAAGTGTGCAGCAGAGAGAAGTGGAGGCCAAAAGCTCTGTTCCTCGGCTTCTGGTAGATCTGCATCTCTTTTGGAGTCCATTCCTGGCATTTATTTTCACCCTTAGATTTCTTGAGGTGCCACAGCATGTTTCTGATATATCTGCTCTTGTCTTACTGCCGTTGCTGCTATTCGGATACAGTCAGAGTTAGTTTTGGTTGCATGCAACCAAATGGAGACTATTCCATACAGAAACTGTCACCCAGAAAGGAGTATTACCAAGGAAAGATACCAATATGGACTAATCAAATTGAGGGAGATTATAGGGTAGTGAAGTTTCCCCTGTTCTTCTGGAAAGATGAAAAATCATTTGTAAGTATTACAATAATTGAATATAAAACGCAGAGGATCAAACCCATTGATATTAATGCTATGTCTTAGATCAGGCAGTGGCACCAAGAATTGTTTCTTACCTAGAAGAGAGGTTGTGGCTGCTCTGGGGGAATAAACATAAGAGTAGTGGCTTTCTCAGCCTCCAGAATCACCATAGTCTGCAAATGTCCCCCTTCTCATCCAGAGCTCCCGGATGACTGTATTTGGTTTCTTCATGAAGACATGAAGGGTTTAGCAAACATTGTAAAAATGTTTCACTTTGTTTTTTCCTGAAAATTCAAAATAAATTCTTGCTCTGGAGTGAGATGAACTCTGTACATTTGTTCCACTTTCTGTATTTCTGGCCACTGAACACACTGAGGTGCAAGGAGAATTATAGGATGCTTTGGAGACACGACTTTTTTATTTCTTCATAATTTCAGTATCTGTGAAATGCCTTTTGTGCTTTTTACCTGGTCAGGAGTCATGGTGCGTCTACCTGACTGCTTCATTTGCCACTGTAATGCCTTGTATGCAATTTTTTGTTTTTTGTCTGTTTGTTTGTGTGTTTGTTTATTTCAAATACCTTATATATATATAAAATGAAGTGTTTTAGTTCAGTGAGTATTTCTATACATTGGACGTAACTCTGAATTTGCTGTTAGTCTACTTCTTGCTGCACATATCTTCCTAAACTTCTGTGATGTTATGCACAGCCCTTCTGCTGTCTTTTCAATCAAGACATGTTCCTCTTTTCAAATATACTGACTAGCATTATTCTCAGCCACATCTTCACTGAAGAAGCTGTAGTTTTTAATCTGCAGACATCTCCAGTGTTTCAAAATTGAAAAGGAAAAACATAAGCATTATAATAGTTACAGCTGATAATAAAATTCTTCCAGTATTTCCTCTCTTTGAAAATAAAGGGTTTTTCATAACATAATTGACTTTCATCAGTTCTGCAGTCTCTCTGGTGGCTGAGCTGTATGTCTTTAAAATTTGCCTCCCGGCTATCATGAAGAGGAAATGTTCTCAACACCACTCATGTTACGGGATATATGTATATATATGAATATGGATAGGGACATTTAAAATAATTATACTTTGAAATGGTATTTAAGACTATTTTCCACTTGAAAACTACTAAGATATTTTACATACCTTCAGGGTTTATAATTATGAGTTTTCAAATATAAATAGATATGTAGATAGATATATAGATTGATATAGATATCTCTCCTGCCTGCTACGAAGCTCATTTTCTTCCTGAAATAAAACATGTAATTTCACATTGTTTCTGAGTAAAATTATGTTTATTGCCGTTACTTTATAAAAGATATGTCTATGGTTAAATGAAAATTACAATAGCTTTAATGAATTTTAAAATAGATATATATAGAAACTGTAAGTCTGAATTATAGAAAACCTAAGAGATAGTTGTTAAAACATATGTCAATATTTTACTGAAGACATAAATTACTCTAAATATCAGTGGTTTTAGCAACAAAGTTTTATGTGCTCCATCTGCATCATGGCTGTTATGGGTTCACTTCCAGGTCCCTCAAGCAGCCCGTATCTCTAATAGTTACTGACAGTTTCTTAGATTTTTCTAGGCACAAAACCACATGGAGAAGAGAGCTCTTACATGAGTAATTAAATAGAATTGGTACTACTCTTTGGCCAGGACTAGTCATGTGACCACATTCAGCTACAACAGGTGCAGGGAAGTTTCTCTTTTTATGTGCTGTTAAGGTAAGGAGAACCATTTACCAGTGAATGTAATGAATTATTTACCCAAGGAAGAATACAATTTGGACTCAGAAGCCTTACATTTCAATTTCATTATCATCATTTGCTACCTAATTTACATTTAAAAAATCAAATAGTTTTGCTACTACTTCCACTTTTATAAAATGTGGATGCAGCATCTATTGCAATATTTTGATATCAAATTAAACCTGCTAATATGCAAGAATTATATGTAAGATATAAAATATTGCTTTTACAGAAAAATCCAGGAAAAGGAAGATCCATTTAAAATAAGCAAAAAAGAAATTAGATTATTTGGTTCATGTATCGAATATTAATTAGAAATTTATGCATCTAGAGAGGAGAAAATAGAAGAAATTAATTCATTTGAGTGTGTGGTAACACAGTCACACAAAATGCTTTCTCTGCCTATTGCATTATGATTATTGACATATCAATAATTTAGTTATTTTTCTGGATCTTCATCAATAGTGTTGCAGCAAAAAGGTACTTTTGCTCATCTAAATAAGAGGTCTCTTTTCACATATTTTAAGAATTTTTATTGATAGTTTATCAGTGAAATTTTGATTTTGATTTTTTATATTTGTATATTCGTGAGCTCACCAAATAGCATACTTTATGTTCTAATAGTTTATAGCTGATTTTTGTGGATTTTCTAGGTAGTAATTATGTCTATGAATAACAGTTCTAGGTTCTAATTTTCATTATTCAATATTTAGACTGCTTCATTTTGCATTGGGCCTTGTCTAATTTACTGGCTGCATCTTATGGTTAGGAAAGTTAAAAACGTGTTGGAATACTACCAACAAAGACTTAAAAAACTGTAGTTTAGGCAAACAGAATGTTTTATTATCTTGCAAAAAAATAAATCCAGAGGAAGACAGCTTGGGGATTAGTATAGAAGTAACATCATACCATAAAGCCTAACTCTTAACTCTTTACAGAGTTAAAAGAGTTTGAGAATTGGTTTAAAAAAAATATGCTGATTGACAACACTATAAATTGCCACCTATACACTGCTGACTCTCAAATGTGTGTCACTACATAGATCTCACCTCAGAGTGTCACAGAACAAAACACAACCACCAACATGACATTTATATTTAGATATGTAATAGGCATCTCAAAGTTGTCATGTCCAAAACTGACCCCCAGTGTGGCCCCTCCTTTGTCATGCTTTTTAAATTCTTTTCTTTATCTCAACTAACTGAAATTCTCTCTCTCTGAGCCAGAGCAGAAATCTAGTGTCCTAGTTTTTTCAGACTGCTATAAGAAAAATACCATAGATAGAGTGGCTTATAAACTAAAAATTTATTTATCACAGTTCTGGAGGCTGGAAAGTCCAAATCAGGGTGTTAGCTTGGTCAGTTGTGGTGTGGGTACTCTTTGGGATTGCAGATCACTGCTGTCTTGCTGTTTCCTCACATGACATAAGAAGGGCTAGAGAGCTATCTGGGGTCCCTTTTATAACAAGGACATAAATCCTATTCATGAGAGTCACTCTCATAACCTAATTACCTCCAAAGGCCTGACTCCATAGCCTCTTCACATTAGAGGTTAAGATTTCAATGTATAAATTTGGAGGGAACATAAACATTCAGTCCATAGCCCTTGGGGCTGTACATGACTAGAGGGCTTCTCTCTTACCACGTGATATCAGATCTTGCAGCAAATCTTCAGGATGACCTTTCATTATATATTCAGAATTTGACTACCTCTCATGAGTCCAACTATACCACCCAGATCCACAAAGTTCAATCAAATTTCATTTGGATTGTTTCCATACTATATTCCTAACTAGTTTTCCAATGTATGCCTTTGCCCTTACCCTCACAACAGCAACCAGAAAAAAATCATATTGATACCCAAGTCCAATAAAGCCACTTTTATGCTCAATTCCCTTTTCACTCCACTCAACAACTTCTCACCCCACTCAAACTTGGGGATTAAAAAAATAATTATTATTATAAAAGTCAATATCTTACTATGACCTACAAGACCTTCCTAAATCTTACATCTGCAACTCTTTGACTTTATTTCTCTCACTCTCCCCCAAGTTTCTCTGTTCAGATACACAGCCCTCCTTAAACTTTCTCAAATGTGCCAGCCCTCCTTGTCTCAGGCCCTTTGCCCCCGTTCTTCCCTCTTCCTGAAAGGCTCTGGCCCTTAATATCACTATGCTTCCTTCCACCTGGCTGCAGGCCCGTTCTCAAAGTCATTCTTCAGTGAGGCTTTCCTGGCAACCCTATCTAAAATCCACTCTACTTTCTCTGAAAAAAATTTATTATTTTTTGTCATTGCTTTATAGGTTCTATGTAGCACCTATCATCCTCTAACATACTACGTATTTTTAAATAATTTTTTCGTTTCCATCTCTCATCAATATAATGTAGTTTCATGTAGCTAAGGATCGTTGTCTGTTTTCTCCACTGAGGAATCTCCCACATCTGGAATAATATAGTACCTAGTAATAAAATGTTACTATTAGACTGTTACCTACTACGTCTACCAAAAGTATTTATTGAGAGAATGAGTGAATGAATAAATGAATGAATGTGTATTTATTTTATCTTACCTTTCTGGTGTCTATGGTTTCAGAGTGAGCACTAAAGGCTCAGCTAGCACCGCTACATGCAATGCAAAAGAAGAAATAAAGGGGCCAGGCATGGTGGCTCATGTGTGTAATCCTAACACATTGGGAGGCCGAGGTGGATGGATCACTTGAGATGGGGAGTTCGAGACCAGCCTGGCCAACATGGAGAAATGCTGTCTCTACTAAAAATACAAAAATTACCCGGGCATGGTAGCACATACTTGTAGTACCAGCTACATGGGAGGCTGAGGCAGCAGAATTGCTTGAATCCGTGAGGCAGAGGTTCAGTGAGCGGAGATTGCACCACTGCACTCCAGCTTGGTCAATAGAGCAAGACTGTCTCCAAAAAAAAAAAAAAAAAAAAAAAAAAAGGTTGCCTAGTGTTACTTTGCCTAGTGTTAATGCTAATTAAACCTCTTTCAGTAATTTTCCCAAACCCTCATATAATTTCTGATGAATCACAATGTATTTAAATATCTATATAAAACTTATTGGTATATGAATGTTCTTTCGTGGAGCCCTGTTTAGACTTAAAATCAGAGTTCAGCCAACTTTCTCTGGGCATAAAAGTTGTATATTCCTTAAGTAGTCTTTCTACCAAAGCTATGACAAAAATTAATTCCTAAGCTATATGCTGAAATCAATCAACATAGGTTATCTTTTAAGACAGAAGTAAATGATTTAATTAGAACAAAGTTGTTTTTTTATCAGTAGAAAGAAATTTTAACACAAAGTTGTATTCTGTTTTATTGAAATATGCATTATATTTTTTATCTCTTTGTGATAATGACTTCTATGTTTCTAACTCATTCTAACTCATTAAACACTGTTTTTAGTGAACATTGCTATGGTTCACAGAGCTTGCCAAACACTGAGCCAAAATCTACTGATCTACTCAGATATTATTATCCCAGAGGCAGTGAAATCTTAAGCAACTTCTTCCCAGTAGCACGTAAATATTGTCATGTTTACCATGAGTCAAAAAGAGTTGGAAAAGCATGGGACTAAGTATTTTCTTTGGATTTATAGCCACCAATAATCTCAGTAGGTAGTTCCTCTCAAATAATTTAACAACTAGCAGGGAATGGAATAAAACAAAGTATAGTAATTGAAACCCAAATTGAAATATTAATTAAAACCTCTATGAAGCTTAACAGTTACAGGTTGAAAGAATTATAAAGGAAAACTGTAAAGAATTATAAAAGAATTACCTTAATTCTCGTACATATGAAAACATTGACAGACAATATTAATAATTCATTCACAGCTCATTGTGTGGTTATTTGACAGTCCTAGAGGGAAGTATCAGTGTGTCTACTGGATAGTTGTGTTATTTATAAATTAAATATACTCTGAAGTGAAAAGTAGCTTGTTCTCATGAAGAACTATCGATGGCAATAGCGATGGTAATTCCAGGCCTCATTAAGTATCAGGCTTCACAAACTCACCTCTGCGATAGTGGATATTTGCTCAGTTCTTTTCATACAACAGATTCATCACAAATGTTACATTCCTCAGACTCTTGTTACTGCCTATTAAACTGACCACTTCTCTGACATGTGTCTTCAAATCATGTTCCCTTTTGTAACTTTTCAGTGTGGTCTTAAGAACACATTCTCATTTAACCAGTGCATTCCAGGTGTGTTGAAGAGTAATATTTGCTTGCTTTCCAGTCAAGAGCTCCTGAGATTTAAAGCTACAAAATATTTGAGCAAAGTGCTTTTCCTATATAATATCTCATTTGATGCTTATCAGAACTAAGGAAATTAGGAAACACATATAACTTCATTCTGGTTTTCCAGATTAGAATGATGAGATAGTCTTCTTCTTTCTCCCCACCATTCATCTTAGCAAGTTCAAGAAACGGTTGTTTGATAGCCTCTGGAATTCAAACTCATTTCCAACACTTACTGATTCTGGAATTGATCCCATTGCTAAAAATCTCTGAGCCTGTGTTTTCTTATCTGCCCAGTAATATTAAAAAGAAAAATCATTTACCTCATAGGGCTGTTGTGAGTATCACGTAAAATAATTCTCATAAATCTTTTAGAGTATGGTGAAACACTCACGGGGTGAAAAGAGTATTACTTTTTTTCCCACACATTATAAGGGTCACAGCCAACACTTCTATATTGAAAGACAGAACAATAAGAGAAAAGCATAACAAATTTAATTAAGTTTACATGATGAGAGACTTCACATTAAAGATGCAAAGATACAGAAGAAACTATTTGATATTATACTTAGGTTTGATGAAGCAGTGTCAACCTTGTAGAGATGTGATTGGACAAAAAGTGTATGAGCTAATGGAAATAGATTGATCGGGGAAAGCTAGAAAGGCCTCTCTGTTCAGATTCTTCTTGGCCTCTCTGTGCAGCATTCATTTCTACGGGGTATGTCACATGACCCTTTCTGGAACAGGGGTCTTATGACCCTACTATCGGAGACAGTAGGTCAGAGAATTTCTTTATGGCCAGTTCTTACACAAACATGTGGAAGGAAGTTAGAGTAATATTTTTAGGTTTTATGGCTGACTTTGGAGAAATGGAGTTCTAGTTTCTCTGACCTGCCTTGGAGAACAGGGAATCTAGTTTCTGGTGGTTAACCTCTGGGGGAGAATGAGGCTGAAAGAAAGGGGGTCAGAAGAAGTTCGGGTATCATTTTCTGAGCTGCAACATAAGCAATACATACATGTTAGTAGACATTACGGATATTACCAGAATTTCTAAAATGTTTCCTCAAATTTCAATGGCCCAATACTTCTTCAACTGCTCAAATCATTTATATGATCCCCTTCTTCCCCTCCAAATCCCTTTTAACCAATGGATTTTTATTTAGATGTGTTAATAAGTCAAAGCCCTGCTCCCTCTCAGAAGTTATTCTGTTACATCAAGAAGAATTTGCATCTGACTGATCTAATGCATTATTAGGTTGTTAGTTTCTCTCTCAGAACAATCTCATTTTTAGGATGACTGGAGCATCAAATCATTCTTATGTTAAGCTGCTTCCAACCTACACATCATTTATTGCCCATAAGACAGAAAAATAATATTTAGGTATAAAGTGGGATTTGAAAGATAGGTCGGAGGTTAGAGTAGAACAATCCAAAGTGGATTATAATGAGTCAATTCATGACAGAACAAAGAAGACAGGCTGGGATCATTAGATGCAAGAGAAGCGCTAATTCAGTTAGGTGTAAAGATGTAGACAGTTCTGACTCATTTCATATCATGTATCAATTTGACAACCAGATAAACCTTATCCAAACTGAATCCAATCACAAGGTCTTAGGAGATTTACCCGTTCCTAATTAGTGAAAATAGCAGAGAAATATCATGTCCCTAATGCCCCCAGGAAAAAGAAAAAAATGCAGTTTGTTAATTGTCAACTGCCAGACTGCTCTCCTTATGTGTCAGTCATGACAAGGAGGGTAGCTGTGGTCACTAATTTGATTCTTTAGTACAAGAGAAGAGAGGCAGTAAGTAAAAATATTTCCTCTGGTGGCTGTTACAATTCCACAGACATCCAGAACAATTCCTGTGAACAAACTCAAATGATTTCACATTGAAAATTTACAGCTGGATCAAGGAACAAGATTACATTTGTGCTTTCAATGTCACCAAAGGTGCTAGAGCAATGAAATGAAAGTTGCCGTATGCATGACCTACTTATGATACCCCACACTAAGTCTGTACTTCATAAATCTACCTGGAAGTTTATGTAGAAATGGCCTAATGTAACAGTGCAATTAGGAAGAAGGAATACTTACGTGAAGTTGTTTCTTTTCAATAATAGAGGAAAAACAAATCCTTTCAGTTTACTAAACCCGCGGTCAGACCCTATTCAAATGTTCAAAATGTTTCCAGAAAATGACAAACAAGTTAGTTCCGGGCTTGCAGATAAAATATTTAAATCAGTGTGCTTCTAAATCCATGCCCATCAACCTCAGTTGTACCTCCAACACTGCTTCCAGTCTGATTACATTTTCCTGGTAGGTTCTGGCCCATTGACCACACCAACAATTTCAAACCTTTTCTACAGTTCACCTCCAAACACTGACTCATTTTCTCCTCCAGCTCCCAGCAGATAATCATGTCTCATAATTCACAGAAAAAAAAATGAAGTTGTTAGCTTACCACCTCTTCAACTTTTGGCTACTAACTTATGAACTTACTTAAATCTGTCTCATATCTAGATGTTTCTTATAATTTAAACATGCTTTAGTTTCTCCCATGTAAAATGAAATTAAACAGAAACCATGCTGAACTCTTTATGCTCCTACAACTGTTGCTAACTGCTACAACTGTATATATTTGCTAATTTTACTTTCTGAAGTTTTATTTACTCTTTAAAATGCTCTACTCTGGTTTCAGCCCTTATCATGTAGGGCAACTACTAGCTCTTATTTTGTTCTGGTATGGTGGCTAGAGGTGCTCTGTGGACTAACTCGTCAGTGGAAACAACCATAATAGATGAAAACCACAAAATGAAAAAAAAAAAAACCCAAACAAACAAAACAATCATTTAAAGTATATTTAAGTAAATTGCCATAAGGACATACAACAAATGGAGAAACCATCACTCATGATAATTTACTAAACCTCAGAATTAATAAAAGTTTGGGACATTTGACCATAATCCAATTTCTATTATTCCCTTACGTCAATTAGATGGAAGCTCTACTATGAAAGGGTTCACCCAACAAATCAGAGGTCTCTCTCCACGGAAAGTCCAATCTAGGGCTATAGTTTCTCACTGAAAAGGACAGATCCCCAGTATTTATCCCACCCTTGCCTTCCCACCAACTCACCTAAAAATATTGCCAAAAAATAGCAAATCTCCTCAAATTAATCTACACATTCAACTCAAGCCCTATCAAAATCTCAACTGGCATTTTTGCAGAAATTGTCAAGTTATATTAAAACTCATATAGAAATGCAAGGAACCAAGAACAGCCAAAAGAATCTTTAAAAAAGAACAAAGAGGAATAATACTTCCCAATTTCAAAATATATTACAAAGCTACAGTAATCAAGAATGTATGGTACTGGCATAAGGATAGACATAGACAAACGGACAGAATTGAGAGTCTAGAAATAAACCCTTATACTTTTGGTTAACTGATTTCCAACAAGGACACCATGGACATTTTACATACACCACACACAAAAATTAACTCAAAATGAACAATATAAGTAATGCACAAATAAAAACTATAAAACTCTTATATGAAATCATAGAAGTAAATTTTGACTGGGGTTAATCAGAGCTTACTAGATACAATACTAAAAGTACCAAAGAAAACTTTAAAAATAGACAAAATGGACTTAATAAAAATAAAAATCTCAACTTTTACATGGCAAACAATACCATCAATAACTTAACACACAAAGCAAATAATGGGATAATGTATTTTCAAATACTATATCCAACAAGGAATTATATCCAAAATATATAAAGAACTCTTATGATTCAATAATAAAGCTATAATGTAAAAATAGGTAAAGAATTTAATTAATATAATGTAAAAATAGGTAAAGAATGTCCTTATAAATTTCTCAAAATAAAGTATATAAATGACCAATAACACAAACACACACACAGAAATGTTCAATACTATTATCCAGTAGAGCTATGTAAATCTGAACAACAACTAGAATCCACTCACACACACTTGAATGGATATAATCAAAAAAGACAGATAACTGAAGTCAAAGATATAGAGAAATTGGACCCCAATATATTCCTGCTGAGGATGTGAAATGGTGCAGTCGCACAAAAAAAAAAAAAAAAAAACAGTTTAGTAACCGTTTCTTCAATGTGTCAAACATACAGTTGCCATTTGACCTAGCAATTTCATTAATACATACATATTCAAGAGAAATGGTAACATAGTCCACACAAAAGCTTGTACGCTAATGTTCAGAGCAGTATTATTCATAATATCTAAAACTCAAATGCCCATTAACTGAATAATGGGTATATGAAATAACTAAAATGTGATGTAGGCTTACAATGGAGTATTAATCAGTAATAAAATAAGGGAAGTATAAATGCACAACTACAACATGGATGAGCCTTGAAAACAGTAGGCAAAGTTAAAGAAGGCAGTCTAATATCCTGTATAGTGTATGATTCCATACATATAAAATGTCTGGAAAAGGCAAATCTATAGAGACATAAATTGATGGTTTTCCAAGTGTTAGGGGGAAATAGAGTGAGGAATTATTGGTAAAGAGGTATGCGGCTTCTTTATGGAGAAATAAAATGTTCTAAAATTGATTGTGATAATGGAGATTTATCTATCTTTATGAATATATACAAAGACACTGAATTCTACTTTAAGGAAGAAAATTTTATAGTGCATAGTATGCACATTATATCTTAGTAAAGATGAAAAAACATATTTTCCAGAAATATGATTCCAAAAAATATGATCATGTAACTTCTATAGGTCATTGTTCTACCTTCCTCTCTTTCCATATACTATGTTAAACATAGATAAAATAGAAAAAAGTAGGAATACTAGTAAGAATAAAACATTAGAGAATATGAACTTATGATCAATTAAAAAAGAGATATAAGAAATTAGATACAGGAGAAAGGCCGTTGTCTGCAAATGAAAACAGAGCTACTTAACTGTCATTAATTAATTACCAAAAAGATCATTATCAATACTATATCTGATGTTTTTCCTCCACCCCCAAAATTGAGAATGCTCTTGGAAAGTGCTTATGAAATATTGATCATAGGTTGTTTTTCTTGTTTTATTAGATAACTTGCTGATAACTGTCTTGCTAACTACTCAGAATGTCTTTCTCACCTAGAAGCCCCAGAATTTTCTGGATGGGCTCCCTCAACCAAGCTAGCAGATTTTGTCACATCTCCTGTACTAACACTTGGGGAATCTAATGATGGCATTATGTTGGTATCAAATAAGCGATGTTCTCATGAAGATGAGATAATGGACTTAGTCCTTAATACACAGCTTCATTGAAACAAGTTACACTAAAATATCCAAAGTTTCTTTTGTACTAAATCAAATGAGCCCTTTTAATTCCTTTCCTTTTTTATTTTTCCCGCCCACGAGAATTCAATACACTTACTATTTTCTACCTGAGGCATTTTTTTTCCTAATCCTTGTTGCAATTTCTGATGGAAATTATGAAAATATTTACCAGTATTCTTGTGTTTGTGTCCCATCAACTTGGGTGATGGAAAATAAAAAAAAGATTGTGACTTTGACAGAGACTCCAAAACTGATAGCTACTTTTGGATTCCATGAGATCACCCAGGTTTTCTCTTTCATCTTGTACTCTCCTTTTCCATCTCTTTTGCTTGTTTCTTGTAATCCTCAAACAAATTTTTAAATATCAGAAATGACAGGGACTCAAATTTAGGCTTTCATTGTTTGCAACCATGCAATTATCCTGAATGTTACCCTACCCAGTACTTTGGTTTCAATTATAATCTATATGTTATTTCCAAATTTAAAATTTAGTTCATCACTTTTTCTTGAGATCTGGAGTTGCATATCCACTTTTCTATTCAGAACCTTCATATCACTGTCTCAAAACATCTGGAAACAAATATTTCAAACATTAAAATATTTGAAATTATTTCTTCCCCTCTGCTGAACCAAAATTATTAAATTGAGAGAAAATTTTCCTTCTTTTTCTGTGTTCACATGCAATAAATCATCAAGCCCTCATCATTCTGTCTCCTAAATAGGTGTTGAATATCCTCATTCCTCATCTTTACCACTATTTTCTTAGACTAGTAGGTCACCATGATATTTACTTGATCTAAGAAAAGCCTTTCTATCTCTTCTCTGCTCTTGAGTCACTTCTCACCGACGATCCTTGTGATCCTTAAAGTAAACCCTGTCTCTTGTCTTCAGAGAAATACTTGAAGTTCTTAACATGTCTTACAAGATTCTTTTTGATGTGGCTTCAAGCTTATCTATTTAGGGTCTTTCAACATTCTACTTAACACGTCAGCCATATACTGCTCTTTTTCTTTATTTTGTCATGATTTCTCTCTCAACTTCAGGGTTCTTTGATATTGTTATTTAGTTGTTGTTATTAAAAATTAATATTTCTTTCTGGAGTTCTTTTGTTTTGTTTTGTTTTGAGACGGAGTCTCGCTCTTGTTGCCCGGGCTAGAGTGCAATGGCGCGATCGCGGCTCACCGCAACCTCCACCTCCCGGGTTCAAACATTTCTCCTGCCTCAGCCTTCGGAGTAGCTGGGATTACAGGCATACGCCACCACGCCCAGCTAGTTTTATTTGTATTTTTAGTAGAGATGGGGTTTCTCCATGTTGGTCAGGCTGATCTTGAACTCCTGACCTCAGATGATCTGCCCGCCTAGGTCTCCCAAAGTGCTGGGATTACAGGCGTGAGACACCGCACCCGGCTCTGGAGTTCTCTTTCTTTTCCTCCTTTCACAACTCCTAATTATCTTTTAGTTGTTAAGTGTAATTTTCTTCTAGAAATATCCATGAAAGCTCTATGCTAAGTCAAATATTTTTACTAGATATTCCCAGAACATCATAAACTTCCTGCATTACAAAATTATTATGTTTTAAGATTAGTTCCTATTTATTTGCCTGTTTTCTGTACATGAAAAAAGATTCTTCATAAAAAGATTTTGCAAATAAGATTTCTCAAATGTCTTCAGAGGTTATATCTTCGTGAATATATTTTCAAATTTCCGTTGAAGTTTTTAAAAATATTTTTAGTATCTTGTCATAGTGGTTAGATACAGTAAAATCCTAAAAAGAAAAATAAGTTGAATAAATGAGTGAATTAACTCAGAAAAGACCCCTTGCAATTTAGTACCAGATTATGGAGAACTCTAGAAAGGAGTCCTCTATGTTTATAAATATGTCCATCTAACAATTTAATATTCACTGTCATATTCCGTTTCAAAAACACTTATTGTTCTAGGAGATATAAAGGATTATATATATAATATGATACTTGATTTGGTATTAGGCATTCTGTCAATTCCCAGTATCTACCATTTATTTTCAAGAAAAGAGTTACCCAGAGTGCCTATAAAAATGAGATTTTCAGCTAGCTTCTCATGACGTTAGATGTCCAAGACAGCTGGCCAGACATCCTAAAAGGAGTAAAGAAATAAATTATCACAAGAGAAGTGGAATTAAAGTCCATTTCAACTATAATGGCAGGAAATTTATATGACATTTATTTTAATACACTTGATAAGTGTAATGTTTGGTAGAATTTGTGGTATTCCAGTTTATAATCTCTCAAATGTCTATCAAAAAGCTATAGTCACATTTAGATTTAAATTTTAACAATAATATGTAGCCATTAAATATTTTTAAATTATGTGTCATTAGTTCACCAATACTCTTAACATTATCCTGATTTTTAAAATTATATCTGTAGGATAGATTGTTATAAATAACTATTAATAAATAACAAAAACAACATATAAAAGAGAATCAGTGTCCAAAGACAATCAGTGTCAGAAAAAGAAAAAACAGAATCTACTGCTTTCATAAAGTATTTTTAAATGTGTGTGTGTGCGTGTGTGTGTGTGTGTGTGTAGAAACCTTTAATCTACAAGAGCTTCTTAGCTTCAAAGTTAGGGTATAGGTTAGGCCCACAATATGTTGGGTTAAACAAAAATCTCCCATTCAATAAAACTCAACTCATATCCTCATTTATCTACAAGAGGTGCTGGAAAATATAGAACCTCACTGAATGGCTTTGGACCCAGCTGAAATTCAAAAATTTATTGACAATTTTGGCACCTAGAATTGTTATTACATAGCACTTATTATAGTTTATACTTTTATATGTGTAATTATTTGTTTATTGTATGTTTCTCCAATTAGATTTTAAGCTCTTATGGATTTTGTCTGTTCTTCTTATCATTGTAGAAGGTATCACAAAAATTGTACTGCAGATTAAAATCTCAATAAAAATTTTGAGACATAGAAGATTTCCAAAGTCTAACATAGTAACTGAACCACAGCCAGTCATGAGTAGACATTTATTTAATAAATGAATAAATAAATGTATTTAAACATGGAAGGCATTTAGTTTATCTTACCGGATATAAATGCCGATGAACCCTCAACCTCATTCACTATTTTTAAGGCTAGTAAAAAAAGGTAAATTAAAATCATAGTCAACAGAATGTTCAAGAGTGGGACTTCACATATGTTAAAAAGTTGCTCACAGTATTGCCAAACAAGGAATCATTAAGTAGCATGCGAAACCCTGCATTCTTTCCAATGGTGCTCTAAAATATTCTCCACGTGTATCCAGAGGTACAAGGCATTCTGTCAGTTCCCAGTATCTGACATTAATTTTAACTTTGGTTTAAAGTTCAGGGGTACATGTGCAGATTTATTACACAGGTAAACTTGTGTGATGAGGGTTTGTGGGCAGATTATTTCATCACCCAGATATTAAACTACTACCCATTAGTTATTTTTCCTGATCCTCTTTGTCCTCCTACCCTCAAGCCTCCAGTAGGCCCCAGTGTGTGTTGTTGCACTCTTTGTGTCCATGTTTTCTCATCATCTAGCTCCCACTTATAAGTGAGAACATATAGTGTTTGGTTTCCTGCTCCTGTGTTAGTTTGCTAAGGATAATGACTTCCAATTCCACCTATGCATCTGCAAAGGACATGATCTTATTCTTTATGGCTGCAATAGTAGTCCGTGGTGTATAAATACTACATTTTCTTTATCCAGTCTTTTTTTTTTTTTTTGAGACAAAGTGTTCCTCTGTTGCTCAGGCTGGAGTGCAGTGGCACGATCTCGGCTCACTGCAACCTCCACCCTCCGGGGTTCAAGCAATTCTCCTGTCTCAGCCTCCTGAGTAGCTGGGACTACAGGAGTATGCCACCACATCCTAGCTGGGACTACAGGTGCCCGTCACCATTCCTGGCTCACTTTTGTATTTTTAGTAGAGACGGGGTTTCACCACACTGGTCAGGTTGGTCTCGAACCCCTGATCTCAGGCGATCCACCAACCCCGGCCTCCCAAAATTCTGGAATTACAGGTGTGAGCCACCACACCCAGCCTTTCCAGTCTATCGCTGATGGGCATTTAGGTTGATTCCATGTCGTTGCTATTGTAAATAGCGTTGCAATGAACTATTTACGCATATGTCTTTATAACACAATGATTTATATTTCTTTGGGTACATACCCAGTAATGGGATTATTCGTTTAAATGGTATTTCCATCTGTAGGTCTTTGAGGAATTGCCACACTGTCTTCCACAGTGGTTGAACTAATTTACACTCCCACCAACAGTGCATAAGCATTTTTTCCACAACCATGCCAACATATGTGATTTTTTGACTTTTTCATAACTCCCATGCTAACTGGTGTGAGACTGTATCTCTTCATGGTTCTGGCTTGCATTTCTCTAATGATCACTGACATTGATTTTTTTTTTCATATGATTGTTGGTCACATGTATGTCTTTTTTTTTTTTTGAGACGGAGTCTTGCTCTGCCGCCAAGCTGGAGTGCAGTGGTGTGATCTCGGCTCACTGCAACCTCTGCCTCCTGGGTTCAAGCGATTCTCCTGCCTCAGCCTCCTGAGTAGCTGGGACTATAGGCGGGCACAACCACGCCTAGCTAATTTTTGTATTTTTAGTAAAGACAAGGTTTCACCATGTTGGCCAGGATGTCTTCTTTTAAGACACATCTGTTCATGTCCTTTGCCTACATTTTATGGAATTGTTCGTTTTTTTTCTTGTAAATTTGTTTACATTCCATGTAGATCCTGGATATTAGGCCTTTGTTAGATGCATAGTTTGCAAACATTTTCTCCAATTCTGTTGGTTGTCTCTTTACTCTGTTTATAGTTTATTTCTCTGTTCAGAAGCTCTTTAGATTATTACATCCCATTTGTCAATTTTGCTTTCATTGCAATTGCTTTTGGCATCTTCATCATGAAATCTTTGCCCATGCTTATGGCCTGAATGGTATTGCCTAGGTTGTCTTCATGAGGTTTTATAGTTTTGGGTTTTACATTTAAGCATTTAATCTATCCACAGTTACTTTTTGTATGTGGTGTAAGAATGGGGTCCAGTTTTAATTTGCTGCGTATGGCTAGCCAGTCATCACAGCACCACTTATTGAGTAGGGAATCCTTTCCCCATTGCCTGTTTTTGTCAGGTTATTTAAAGCTCAGATAGTTGGAGGTGTGTGGTCTTACTTCTGGGTTCTTCATTCTGTTCCATTGGTCTATGTGTCAGTTTTTGTACCAATATCATGCTGTTTTGGTTACTGTAGCCCTATAGTATAGTTTGAAGTCAGGTAGCATGATGCCTCCAACTTTGTGCTTTCTGTTTAGGATTGCCTTGGCTATTTGGGCTCTTTATTGATTCCATATGAGGTTTTTACTTTTTGTTGGGAAAGGGGGTGCAGAGTCTCACTCTGTCAGTGAGGCTGGAGTGCAATGGCATGATCTCGGCTCACTGCAACCTCCACCACCCGGATTCAAGTGATTCTCTTGCCTCAGCCTCCTGAGTAGCTGGGATTACAGGCACGCACCACTGGAGTGCAGTGGCACAGTCTTTGCTCACTGCCACCTCTGTATCCCAGGTTCAAGCAATTCTCCTGCCTCAGCCTCTCGAGTAGCTGGGACTACAGGAGCATGCCACCACATCCTAGCGGGGACTACAGGCGCCCGCCACCATTCCCAGCAAATGTCTGGCTAATTTTTGTATTTTTAATAGAGATGGTGTTTCATCATGCTGGCCAGGCGGGTCTCAAACTCCTGACCTTAGGTGATCTACCCACCTTGGCCTCCCATAGTGCTGGGATTACAGGTGTGAGCCACTGTGCCTGGCCCCATATGAATTTTAAAATAGTTTTTTCTAGTTCTGGGAAGACTGTCGATGCTATGTAAATAGGCATATCATTGAATCTCTAAATTGCTTTAGGCAGTATGATAATTTTAACGATATTGATTATTCTTATCCATGAGCATGAACTGTTTTTGTCATTTGTTTGTATCATCTTTGATTTCCTAGAGCAGTGCATTGTATTTCTCACTGTAGCGATATTTCACTTCTGTGATGGCTGTACTCCTCAGTATTTCATTTTTTTGCATCAAGTATAAATGGGATTGTGTTTCTGATTTTGCTCTCAACTTAGAGGTTATTGGTGTATAGGGGTGTCACTGATTTTTGTACATTGATTTTGTACCCTGAAAATTTGCTAAAATTATTTGAGAGCTCAAATACCTTTTGGGCAGAGTCAATGGAATTTTCTACATACAGAATCATGTCATCTGCAAAAGGTATAGTTTGACTTCCTCTATTCCTATTTGGATGCCCTTTTTCTTTCTCTTGTCTGATTGCCCTGGCCAGAACTTCCAATACTGTGTCAAATAGGAGTGCTGAGAGGGTATACTTGTCTTGTGCCGGTTTTCAAAGGGAAGGATTCCAGTTTCTGCCCATTCAGTATGATGCTGGGGCTGTGGGTTTGTCATATATGGCTCTTATTTTTTTGAGGTATGTTCTTGCAATACTTAGTTTATTGAGAGTTTTTAACATAAAAGGATGTTGAATTTTATTGAAATCCTTTTCTGCATCTATTGAGATAATCATGTGGTTTTTGTCTTTTTTTCTTCTTATGTGATGAATCACCTTTATTGATTTGCATATGTTCAACCAACCTTGCATCCTGGGGATGAAGCCAATTTGATCATGGTGGATAATCTTAGCTATGTCCCAAAGATTCTGCCATGGTGTATCTTTGTTCTCATTAGTTTCAATAAACTTCTTGATTTCTGCCTTAATTTCATTATTTACCCCAAAGTCATTCAGGAGCAGGTTATTCAATTTTCATGTAACTGTATGGTTTTAAGTGAATTTCTTAGTATTAATTTTTAATTTGATTGTGTTGTCGTCCAAGACACTGTTTGTTATTATTTCAGTTCTTTGGCATTTTCTGAGGGTTGTTTTACTTCCAGTTATGTGATCAGTTTTAGAGTATTTTCCATGTAGTGATGAGAAGAATGTATATTCTGTTGTTTGGTGTGAAGAATTTTGTATATATCTATTATGTCCATTTGATGCAGTGCTGTATTCAGATCCTGTATATCTTTGTTAATTTTCTGTTTATGATCTGTCTAATAATGTTAATGAAGTGTTAAAGCCTCCCACTGTTATTGTGTGGGAGTCGCAGTTTCTTTGAAGATCTCTAAGAACTTGCTTTATGAATCTGGGTGCTTCTGTGTTGGGTACATATATATTTAGGATGGTTAGATTTTCTTGCTGAATTGAACTCTTTACCATTATGTAATGACCTTCTTCGTCTTTTCTTTTATCTTTGTTAAAGTCTGTTTTGTTAGAAACTATAATTGCAACTCCTGCTATTTTGTCTGTTTTCCATTTGCTTGGAAGATTTTTATCCATCCCTTTATTTTAGCCTATGTGTGTCACTGCATGTGCAATGGGTCTCTTGAAGGCATCATAACAATGGGTTCTGGTTCTTTATCCAGCTTGCCACTTTGTCTTTTAAATAGGGCATTTCACCCATTTACATTTAAGGTTAGTATTGATATGTGTGGATGGATTTGATCCTGTCTTCATGATTTTTTTTTTCAGCCTTGTTTACGTGGTTGCTCTACAATGTTACTGGTTTGTGTACTTCAGTGTGTTTTTGTACTGGCAGTTAATGGTCTTTCCTTTCCGTATTTACTGCTTTCTTTAGGAGTTCTCATAAGGCAGGTTTGGTAGTAACAGATTCCCCCAGCAGTTGCTTGTTTGAAATGGATTTTATTTCTCCTTTGCTGATGAAGTTTAGTTAGGTTGAATACAAAATTCTGGGTTGGAATTTCTTTTCTTTAAAAATGTTAAATATTGGTTCCCATTCTCCTCTGGCTTGTAGGATTTCAGCTGAGAGTTCTGTTAGCATGATGGGCTTCCTTTTGTAGATGATCTGGCCTTTTTCTCTAAGTGCCTTTAACATTTTTTCTTTCATTTTGATCTTGGAGAATCTGACGATTATGTGTCTTGGGAATGATCTTCTCATGGAGTATCTTATTTGGTTGTCTTCATTTCCTGAATTTGAATGTTGGCCATTCTAGCTATGGTGGGGAAGTTCTCATGGATGTATTTGCCTTTTTGTCCTCCTCATAGTGAGTACCCCTTGATTTCCAGCTGCTGAGTCAATTTTGCCTGAGTACCCAAGCTTGGGAAAGGAGGATTTAAAACTGGGCTAACACTGAGTTTCTTCACAGGATATTAACTCAAAAGGCCAAGCATCACATTTGTTCCTTACATGTTGTCCTCATGTTTTACTTGGAAAGGGTAATCAATTTTTACCTTATTCCCCTGTGTCCAAGTCCCTTACTTAGAAATACTCTTACCAGGCTAGATCCTTGACGGTTGGAATCCAGTCTTGATTATTTCGGAATGAACTCAGGAGAGTTGAGTCCTGTCCAATTCTGGGCTCCTAACACTCACTAGGAGATGTCTCTTCTACCACCTTGTACCTGATTGTGTCTGTACATATCCATGTTGCAGGATTTCTCCTTCTGACCTGTCCTTGCCTTTAAGGACAACCTTTACTCTGCTATCAATTCTCCACCAACTACACAATTAGATGCACTCTGTCACCAAGTCTTTGACATTCATCACTGCTTATCTCCGAAGCTGCAGTCTCAAACAGCTGGAAGATCTAATTCCAGGTACCAACATTACTCAGTTTGCTTCATCCTAATGATTAACTTTTTTAAAGCCAGCTACATCCTTACAGAAGGTATCTGTAGTTTTAATGTTTCTAATTTTATTTTTAACATGGAGATTCTTTAACGTTTAAATTGAAGTCATAAAAAATGTTTCAATCTAATTGATTTATTTTTACTGCTCCATCACTGATAACACATTTGGTCAGATCCTCACCAGCTTAGGCATTGACTATTAAGAAATGTTTTGATTACGAGTTTTCTCAGCATTTATATCAGCATATATATACACATATATATACACACACATATATATACACATATATATATACATATATATATACCCAACAGATTAATTACTCTCTGCATTCATTAATATTAAGTGATTTTTCATTGTTTATAAATGAATGTTTAAATTCCATAGCCTGAAAGTCCATACTGTTCACAAATCAAGGTTTACCCTAGTTTTTCTAATCTACTTCCACCTATTTTCTCACAAAGAGATTCTCCATTTCCAAGAAATTATTCAGTCAATGACTTAAAAGCTAATCTGGATAATTGCTCTTCAAAGTCTTTGATCCTGTTTTTCTACTTCTTTAAAAACTTAGTCCAAGTTCTATGTCTTCCATAAAGCCTTCATTATTTTATTTTGTATAAGCATGGCATCTTTTATCTACAAAAGTAGTAATTATTTTTATATAAACTAGATTTATTTAAATCTATTTAAAATATAAACAATTTTTTTGCTTTCTCTTTGTTTGGTAGAATACATTTAGTGCTTGACACATTTCTTTTGCTAATACAAAGCATCATTTTGCTGTGCAATCTAAAGAATATATTATCGATTTTTAAAAAGTTATATCTATTCCTTTTTACTGTCATACCAGCCTAGCACACATTGTTGTCTTTTCTGAATGTCATATAAAAATGATCCAAGGTTTTAAAGATTTAATGCAAAAATGATTTCAATCCTTATCTCTAAATGGTATATTTAAAACTTACAATTTCCATACAATTATAACAATTTCAATTTGCATAAACTTTTATTTAAAGTAAAGGATAATTCACTGATAGTTTATACAGTGTTTCTGATAATGCCTTGGTTTATTTACAATTAATTTGTTAATCCTTTGCATTTTCCACAATATCTAGAAATGTTGTTCCAGCTTGCAGAAGAGAATGTTGAGGCAGGTAGATTAAACGATCATCTCCAAATATATGATAATGAGATAGACTTTTACTTAATATATCCTAATAATGTAGTTGTGTAGATTTTAATATGAAAAGGCATTTTATCTATGGGACAAAGACGAAGAGGTGAATTAAGATAATTATTTAAATAAGTCAAGATGAAGGGGACATTTTCTCAATTTTTTAAATAGTTTGACTGAAAGCTTTCTTTTTAAGTCTAAGATTACATGAATAATTACCTCATTTCTCCATTTCACTTTACCTGTGTCTATTTGACCTCAATAGTGTGAGATGTTATCCCTATCAGAAGCATTCAGGCCATTGCTTTCTCTTTTAACTTGCCAAGTCATTTCTTCCAAAGAAATAGAGAGAGAGTCTGAACTTGAAATTAAGAATGTTGTTTAACTTTCATCTTTCTTTTTCTTAGGGATATTTTTAAAATATTTGAATTCATACTCAGAAACCCTTTAATATAGATTTTGATTCTAATCATACAACAGAAGAGGCTGAACACAAGCTTATCACCAAAAAAAACCCACAAGCTATTTTCCAAAAATGATTGCCAACTTGCATATTTATAGTTAGCAAATGTTTAGTAGTCTGAACTTTCTCAGTAGCAGTCAGAATGCAAATTAGACCTGCGTAGGTACGAACAACTACCCACGTATTTACTGTGTAAATTAACCAATAAAAATTTTCAGGATTTTTATATGAGGCTGAAAACTCTCAGCTGTCTACTACAATATGGTACTTTTTAAACAATTCATGTTTTTTCTTAAGCACAATGAAAAATAATGACTGAATATGTGTAAAAAATTTGAGGCTTTTTTCCCCTGATGGTTATAGACCAAAACTATCTATCAATGCGAAAGAAAAAAACAAAAGACCAAGTTTTTTGTCTGGATTATCTGTATTTATTACCTACCTTGAAAAGTAATCTATTTCACTCTTCAATTCACTCAGATTAGAGAGTCAACCTTATAAAAATACAGGGGAAAAAAGATGCAACTTGAACATACATTCCTTTTTAGCTGTTGTATTACTAAAAAGAATAAATCTTCAAAGTGCAAAAAGAAATGTATCAATGCTTTCAACACTAAATTACTCATCTTTGAGGTTTTGATTCAAATTACATTTAGATTGACCCAAAATATTCTATGTAGGTTTTATATTAAATATGCACAATCTATTATTTTTATGTATTGGGTTGTTCTACTTTGTAACAATTTTAGTTTCTAAGATACGTCATCATATTCACTCCATATTTAAGACAGGGTAGAGGAAAATTTCTTAAATGAGTGTCAAAACAGTATATTACATATTTATATGTAGAATATTTGAGAAATTGCCTTCATTGAAACAAACTATAAAAACCTTAAAGCTTTACAGTGACAGACTTGGTAGGCCACACAGCCAGTGTAAAATTGGATTCAGTGTGATTATTTCTGGGCAATAATTCAGAACAAATAACATCAAGGAAGGCTTGCATAAATCCAGATGGAAAAAGTGGATTTAAATCAAACTAATAGGTTGCAAAACATGAAATATGCTTTGTACTGTGCCTTGGAGACACATGGCCAAATCCATATTCAAAAAGTAAAAACAAACCAGAGTGATTTGAGGAATAAATTACTTGTCATCGTGATCTTTTAAAAATGCCAGAATTTAATGCAAAAATATAATCCTAACATTTATTGCAGCAAAAATAAATGTCAACATATTAGACTTAACTGGCAAAGCCTTGTGGTAGCATTTCTACAGAGTGAAAGGAACGTGACAAGCTGCATTTCACATTTATTAGAATAAGATCTGGTCTTCTTTATCATAAGCAGTAGATTTAAACACTCTATTTTAATTTACTTCATGGTATTGAGGAAAACATTGACTCAGACAAGAAAAAAAAATGCTGTATAAACTTGTTCACTGGAGCAATCCATCAATCTTAGAAGCTAAATATGTATTATGACAACACCATGCCTTTATAGTTAGAAGAATTGAGCACAAAATGGCTGTGACACATTCCATGTTTCAGGCAGCATATGTGAGTGGGAAATTCTGCGTGGATGCCTAGTCATACATAATAGACACTTTTTTTTTTTGTATCTTTACTTGATATTGTATACAGAGCTCAAGAGTTGACTAGAAATAGTGCCTGGGCCTAGAAATTTCCTTAATTTATTCTTCCCCAATTGTTTTCCTTTTATTAAAGACTATTACAAGGTATAATTTGTATGTGTATTAAGTATCTTTTTGATATTTCTGTACTATTTCAGAAATAAATGTTAGGTTTCTGAGATTTTTCATAGCTGATATTTTGTAAGTCTTTTAGGCTAAATCAGCCCCTATATTCTCAACAGATAGAATATTCATAAAATTTAGTTATTCTGGACAAATGACAAATTTGACTTCTCTAGACTTGATAAGGGTCAAACATAAATGTACTTATCATAGGAAAAGCAAAATGTATATAGTGCACTATGTAATACCAAGAAGTAAACACAATAAATATGTATATATGTAAATCCAAATGTTTGCATACACATTGAGTGTGCACAGATAAACATATAAATACCTTTGCAAGGAGTGCAAAAACCAGGTTTTTATATGCACGAAGGAATGCAATTATACATGCAAATTTTGAAGTGTCTAGTATGAAAATTAGTAATTTTAACACACTGCACTCTGCAAAGATTTTTACATTTAAATATGATTCCACTTAGCACTTAGGTAGTAAACAGAATTCCACATGCCAATGCATAAATGTGTTTTACATAAATACCCTAAATGTTGAAAAACTATGTGATTATATGGACTCAGCATATGTGCCACCAAAGCCTGACAAGTTATTAGATAATGTTTGGTGAAAAGGTATTTTTTTCCAAATACCTCCTATGGAGTTTTAATTTTAAACACTAATACTTGAGAATTAAGACCCCTTAAAAGTAAGCATTCCATGTACATTTGTTTGACTGTTTAATGAGAGTTTTAAAAGCTGCCATTCTTAAGTAGTTACCTGGGAAACTAAGATAATACGTTCATATTGTTCATATTGATAAGAGATAAAAGTAGGCCTGGCAAGCGGTGGCTCACACCTGCAATCCCAGCACTTTGGGAGGCCAAGGCGGGTGGATCACAGGGTCAAGAGATTGAGACCATCCTGGCTAACACGTGAAACCTTGTCTCTACTAAAAAAAAAATTACAAAAAAATTAGCTGGGCATGGTGGCGGGCGCCTGTAGTTCCAGTTACTGGGGAGGCTGAGGCAGGAGAATGGCGTGAACCCAGGAGGCGGAGTTTGCAGTGAGCCAAGATCGTGCCACTGCACTCCAGCCTGGACGACAGAGCGAGACTCTGTCTCAAAAAAAAAAAAAAAAAGACAGATAAAAGTGTAACCCAAACTAGCAGTATAGCATGCTGAATGTCACAGTTTTCTTTAGTTATTTGTGCTCCATATAGCCCTATGCCAGATTAAACCAGTCTTTTGATAATTCAATCCTGTCCACCGTTTACAATTTCTTATTCTCATTTTTTACTGTAATGCACTAAGACTCTAATGTACTATTTTCTTTATCTCAATTAATGATATATTTCATCAATGATAAACTTAATAACTGTATCTATTAATCAATTCCTTCAGTGATAAAAAATCAATTTCCTATGCACATAGCCCAGGGCTCGGCATATTGTATGTGCTTTGTACATACTAAATGAACATACATCAGACCCTCATATGCCAACTACTGAACTAAGTGCTGCAGATTCAAAACAGATAACCCTCAGGACACTCATAGTATAGTGAGGAAGACAGACAAGTTAATTTTAGTGTGATATGTTAAAAGTATGGAAGCAGAGGATGTACCTAATCCTGCTTAGGTTGGGACTGAAGAGTACAGGGTCAAAGGGAATGATAAGATGGTGGTTATGAGGGAGACTTCACATAAAAGGTGATTTATATCCTAAAGTTCAAAGATAAGTGGATGTTTTCCAGGTGAATAAATGGGTGGCATGTTCTATGCATGTGTTGGCTTTCAGAGGCACATCAATAAACAATGGCTGAAAGACTAGATTGATAAAGCCATAGGCAATTTTTGTCTTGCCCTTGCCATATATTCTGATTAGCTCAGGGTTCTCTTACTATTTCCCTGGTTCAGGGCAAGAAGAAAGTTTTCTGCATTTAAAAAATCTATCTATTCAACCCAAAGCAAAACAAATGATTAATTAAAGAATCAAGGGGTTTACACATAAAAACATCAAGTCTGTATGACTCAGAGGAGTAAAAACAAAACCAAATCCATCCACACAACTTTTTAAGTTTCATTTGTGTGTGTGCACTGGTTCCTGATGGCTACTCAATTGCATTCTCTCTTTCTCATACCTACCTTGTTTCATCCTGATTTCTAGCTCTATTAATTAGTATTTCCTATTCTTGAGCTTCATAGAAATAGATTCATGCAGTATATAATCTCTAGTGTCTGGCTTCTTTCACTCAAGTTATTTTCTCGAGATCTATTTATGCTATTAAACATAGCAATAGCTGATTCTTTCTCCTTGTCTCACAGTTTTCCATCACATTGTATGCACAGTAAACAAATTAACTATGCTCAAATATGACTCAGTAATTCCTGGTTCAATGAAATGCCAACAAATGTATACAAGTTCATAAAGGATCATATATAACATTGTTAAACCCCGTGTTAGTGATGATAGGAGGGAAGCAGAGGCCGTCTGTTTCTCCATCTATGGAAAAGTGGGTAGAAAAATTGTGGAAAATGTAAACCATAAAGTTCCCCACAACATTTAAAAAGAATAACTAGCTGAATATTTTAAAATAATGCCAAAGTAAATATATGCTGCTAAGAGAAAAATTAAGTAAAGAGTAATGTATATAATTAACAAAATTAAAAGTAAATACAAAGAAAAGAATAATGCACATTTTTAAGAACACAGACTTATACATTCATTAATCACATTAAAATGGTTGCCTGTGGAGTGTGGATTGGGGGGAATGATAAGGATAAAGGAAACAAACTGGAAACAAACCTTGCATAAATAAATGATATAAATAAATGATAATATCCCTGTGCTAAAGGCATATGGTTAATTCAATAATCTGAACCTGAGGTCTAACAAAATAAAAAAAATCTAATCTATCAAAAATAGTTGTTTGTTCTTAAATATATCCTGAATTCATCCATTTCTCTCCATTGCCATAGCTACTACTAAGTCCAAGCTTCCCTGAAGTCTCATAGGAGCCACTGAAATACCTTCCTAGCTGTCTCATGCTTCCATGCTTTCACCCCTGTTGTTATTTCTTTACTCAACAGCCAAAGTGAGCTTTTTGAAACTTATATCAGATCCCTCTTTTCCTTTTCTAAAATATTTACCATTAGAATATTTCAGGCAAACAGAGTAGGTCTTGTCAGTAAATGTTTTAACAATAAGAAAAAATAGCATGGAGAAATATGGGACACCTGAATAACAAGGTATGACAAAAAGCTGGTTATAAGACTTGGGCTTGTGTTGAGTGATTTTAGAATATGTTCAAGGAACCATAGGTTTGCCTTGGACTAGGTACTGAAGTTTTACAATCCATTGTCTTAAAAATCTGTATCCACTTGGCAAATAAATGTGCAAAGCTGAAATTGAAACTGTCTTTGCAAGAATTATAACTGAGAAAATTATCACAGTGAAAGAGATATCACTTAACCAACTCCATCTTGCTTCTAACTTCCAGTCTGTCCTTGTTCATTCCAGGGCATAGGCTGAACTAACTTTGAGAGGAACTTAGTTTATAATTTGAAACAAAGATAATAACAGCCCTTTCCCAAAACAAACTCGTTTCCTGCCTGGGGACTAGACCAACTTTGTAAGACTAACAAATTAGTCACAAGATTAGAAATTTGGTTTAGGGATCATGCAGTTGTGGGCTGCGAGATTCTGACTCTCCCCAGATTGCTCCTGGGGAAAACATGACTGTTGTAAAACCTAAGATAAATGCTTGAGATATTTCGCAGACCCTGCACTTGATGGATCAGCTGGCACCACCCAGATCAGTAAACTGGTTCCTCTGATCTCATAGCCCCAACCCAGGAACTGACTCAGGGCAAGAGGAGAGCTTGGACTCCCTAAGATTTCATCTTCGACCTAACCAGTCACTACTCTTGACTCACTGGCTCCTACCCACCAAATTGTCCTGAGAAATTTGATCCCAGAGTTTTCAAGGAGACTTCATTGAGTAATAAAAAACTGGTCTCCCATACAACCAACTCTGTGTGAACTAAACTCTTTATCTATTGTAATTTCCCTGCCTTGATAAATCAGCTGTCTAGGCAGTGGGTAAGGAGAACCCGTTGAGCAGTTACAAAACTCTTTTGGAAAAGAATGATCAGGCATCCATGTTAGTTGAGTGAGGAGGTTTGGTCATATTTCTGGTTTACCCAGTGTTATTGGTTTCGTCTGTGGTCACACATGATTACAATATGGGCTTTTATTTTGTCTCATCTCACCATAGTCGCAAAATGATCCTGCCTAGGTTTGGAGAAAATGTTTACTTTTAATAAAACTATGGTTTAGTTGTTAATGCCAGGGCAGACAGCTGGCAGGGCTTTTGTTTTCTTTCTCCAAATCCCCCTTTCGGCTAAGGTAGATGAAGTTAGCTTGTAGGACATTAATTTGTGATATTTACATCTTCACCACTGCCAACATTCTGCTGCTCAGGAGAGTGTCCAGAGAATGTGGTTGGTAGTTAGACTCAATCTAGTCCCCTTTTATCATTTTGTTTTCAAATGAATTTTTGAGTTACCTGATGTATCAATAGCTACAGAATAACACTCAAGGCTCTGGACAGGATTTATAAACCAACTGCAACACAGACAATTGCCAAAAACCAAAATGGTTTTTGATGGTCATCAGTCCTTATAATTGGTTCTGAATACAAGGTCCTACAGCAACCAAACTCACACAATGAAAACGTGTCACAAAATTTAGCAGGGCTCTTCTAGCTTTAAAATTGTAGAAAAGGACTACTTATGAAAGATTAAAAAGGTGAATTAGTGGCAACGAAGGCAGAAAAATATATAACTGAGTCAGAATAATGGCAGAACACAAGACCAATAAAGGGAGCTATGATATCTCTGTTTACATAATATACAATAGAGCTACAGGGATGCAGTCTATCTTAAAGAATGGTCCATTGTTCTTTATTATGCCTTGTGAGTTTTCTGTTCTTCCTTCATGTGTCTCCACACTTTAAACTTCCATTATCTGAAGTAGCTTGAAGGGTCACTGGTATATCCTCAGTTCTTAGAAGAGACCACATAACAGTGCTCAATAAATACTGAAGGAAATAATTAATGAGTATGACTCTGTTTCTGAAAGCTGGGAGAATGTAAACCACAGTCTAGTACTATGGTTTATATTCACATATAACCTTCTAAGATACACTCCTTTTTCTTCTCCAAGAACAAAATTTATGTTCAGACTGCGAGAAATGAAGTCAAACAATTGTAATCCTATCTCTATGGAACTGCCTTTTAATGTGTTCTCTGTCTTACAGTTATAGATCTCTAGTGGTTCAATAGTGAACTCCAGTTTCAGGTACAAATTACCACTTTCAGACAACAGCAGTCATGGTTTAAGGTTACACTCTTTACCCTAGACATGTCTATGCTATTTTGTGAAATTTGTAAGCTATGTCTCCAAGCATTTGAGTGTCTCTATCTAAGTTCTCAAAAAGCTTCAGTTCACCATTAAGAGGTGAGGTCACCATCTCTGAGATAAGAAAAACTCTAAATAAACATACAAACACCCTCACAAACACTAACACACAATTACAACCTCTGCATAAAACATGATTCCTCACTTTTCAGTCTTTATGTTAATTGAAGTAAATCAGGCCTAGAGATACTGTGTAGTACACTCATTAAAAAATATTTCAGTAATGTAATTGCCTGTCCCTAAGTTTCATAATCATAAAATGTCAGAGATAAAACTGAAAAAAGACATTAATGGACCCACTCATCTATTATCTCACCTATAAAAGGCTTCATAGTTAAGTGACCTGAGCTGTCTTCTGGGTGTTTCTCCAGGCCTGATGATGATATTCCTGTCTTTGTTGTCTTCCTTCATTAATCTCCTGGTTCTCTCCCTCCTATCATTAAAATAGTGTGTCATCTACATAATTTGAATGTCTTGTACAGGCTTTGTTTACTGTAGAAGTTTGATACCACTGTCCAGATTCAGCATGACACAGCTCTGTGTGCATGAGACCTCTAAGAGTGGTGGTGATGAAGAAATAAATCAAGGGATGTACATCTCTGAAAAGTGTCTGACAATGAGTAAATATTCAGTAAACATAAGTTGTCTTAATTTTGCCTAATTCAGGCTGTGGATTTCTATATTCTCTCTACAAACATTTATGATGCCTCCTCCATAAACCATAATTCAGTCTCTGGAGATACACAATAGATCACTGCTCATTATAAAGCAACTTTTAATCTACTGGAGGAGATGGATAATAAACAGGCAAGTTATAATTAGCATAGTAAGTTTTATGATATTGATTTATGCAAGGTATTATTAAAATACAGAAACAATGTGAGTGGTTAGAAAATGGGCTGTGATTTCAAATCCCGCTAGCTTTTTGTTTTTTGTCTTTTTTTCTCCCAGAAATATAGAATTGTTGTATTGTATTGTGTAGTTCAAATATGCTAAAAAAGGTAGGTATAGACGCTATAGAAAACTTACTTCAATTTAAGACTCTTTACTCTCCCCATTGTTAAGTATAATTGCATTTAATGTTTCTGCTGCACGCATTGAACACATCAGATTGTGTTATAATTTTTGTTTCAACTACCAATAATAATTTTTAAAAAGCACGAGAAGAAATATAGTCTGTTATTATTTACTCCTACTTTTATTCATTCTAAGCTTTTCTTTTTGAAGTTCCAAGCCTCTTTTTCTTTCAGTACTTGAAAAATATTATGCCGCTTCCTTCTGTCCCCTAAGGTTTTATATGAGACAGTCACTGTCATTCAAATTGGTGTTTCTGTATAAGGAATGTATAATTTTTCTGTGAATACTTTAAAAATTTTTCTTTAATTTTCAGAAATTTAATTATGATACATTATGGAATTAATTTGCTTATGGCAAGCTTAAAAAATATATTTCTTTCTGTTTTTCAGATGGGGTAAATTCCACTAATCTATCCTCAAGTTTACTGATTCTATCCTCTGTCAACCACTCTCTCTATTATTGAGCCCTAGCAAGGTTTTTTGCTTTTGTTTCATATATTTGCTGAGTCTTTCTAGTTGTTAGTTTTCTTTCATTTTGCTTTGTTTTTTACTTGTTGAAAGTGTGTCCGTGATTGCGATGGAAGCATTTTTTGTAATTGTTACTTTAAAAGCTTTGACGGGTAATTCTAACATCTGAGTCATCTTGCTGTTAGCTTCTGTAGATTTTTTTCTCATTCAAATTGTGATTTACTTGGTTCTTGTTATGAGAAGTGATTTACAATTGTATCCTGGACATTTTTAGGTATTATGTGAGATTACCCAAGAGATTCTGTGACCTATTTAATTTTTTAAATTGATTAAATTTAAGATTTAATTTGTCGTGAGATTCTGAAACTAGTTAGTCTTTTTTAGCAGGCAGTTGCTTTGTTTAATTGCAGTGCACACAGGTCCTCGGGAAGGTAGATCCCCAGCTTTCTGTTGGACCCTGTTGACATCACCACAGAAGAAATGGGGCTCTGACTCACACTATCTCATTGCAGTCAGAGTGCAAACTCAGCTTCCACTCTGAGATGGGATTGAAGGGGGAACCCGAGTGGTAAGTAGTCCTTCACTCTGCTTCCTTTATTCTTGATACTGATGAGTGGGGGTGAAGGTTCAGGTTTCCACTAAGTCGTACTGAAACCTACTAAAAGAGGGGTCACAGAAAACTGAAATGCTGGCAAGCTCCTACTCACATTGCCTTGTTCAATCTCTGGACTGTTTCAAACCCTGGCAGGGGAATCAGAACACTGTGTGGATGTGTATCCACTAAGCAAAGAATGAAAGATTAGCTCTCTGCTTGCTGGCTGACAATACAAAGTGAGGGATTAGGTTACCAATATGTTTCTCCAAGCGGGGAGAGTGGGTAAGAAGACTGGCTACCTGCTCAGTCCCACTGACCCCTGCATGGACGGGGAGGGGCAATTTTTATATTGATGTTTGCCTGGAATAGAGTTGCCACAGGTAAGCCACCCTTTTCCTCCATTCTTTGGCTGGAGGAAGAGTCTTTTCTTGGATTTATTGTCTTTCTGTGTCTGTTGACATTTCCAGGTTGGAGTCTTCTGAACGTTGCTTTCCCAATTATATGGAAGGAAAGAACTCATTGCCATTTCATTCTTCACATTCTAGGATCCTTAAGCAATCTGCGTTCTCCTTTCAAACTTTCATCATCTTTTTACATTAGTTTGTTGTGTTATGTCCATGGCTTCCTTAGTAGTAGAAGGGAAGACCTGGGAGGAATAGGCCTACTCCATGTTCATCAGGTCTTTAGATTAAATGTTAATAAATTTCTCAGGACAATTAATTAAGGGATTGAGGATTTACTAACAGGTAAGCCTAAATAAGGGGTATCATCCCCTGTGAATACTGTCTTCCTCACTAATTTTATCCCTTTGGTTTATCCTTTTGAATGTTTTGAATTCAGGCTTTTTACAACATAAAGATGATACGTATCACATTGAAGTGAACTGAAAAGTCACGAAATACATGGAACACAATCATCAATTTGTATTGACTTACTTCTCTCACTCTTATGCTTCCTCCCATCATCTTTCCTCTCATGCTATACTTAAGTTATTCCAATTTCTGAAAGCAACCTCTCCTCTCCCCTCTAGACCTATATACTTATAGGACTCAGAACACTCCTCCTGTACAAAAATATCCCCAAGGACTCCATGTATATTCTTCCAAGAAAACTAAGGGCAGTGTTCTGCATGATGGAAAATATGTTTTCTTCTGTCATAGGACTTGCCATAAATATGTATTATATACATAGGAGTTGCCATAAAATAGTTTGAAACCATACACTGCAACATTTTTACCATCACACTCATATTTGTTGATTATGGCATTGTCTTATTTGGGAGTTTTTTCATTTGACATCCAATTAATACTCATAATTGAATTAGCGTTTCATTTGAGCTAATTAACACTTTTCACAAAAGAGTCTTAGGAAATTAAATGTGGATTGTGATGGAATGAAGAAAATTCTGGATGCGGTAGAAAAGGAAATGGAACTATAGCTGCTCTGTCACAAAAGCAGTGAACGTGCCTTAAAATGGTAGTGACATAAGAAGATTTTTGAGTGCTACTCCAGCAAACTTCTGGCCAGGGTAGATGGAGGTATAGGCCAGTCGAACCAGTGAGAAAAATGAATGAGACAGAACAATAGAAGTTTTAAGTGCTTTAGGAAAGAACTTATTTTGAAATTACATTTGGTTGTTAGCTTTTGTTCTTTTGAACTGGAAATGTTCTGAGACTGGGCTTCAAAAAACCCTTAAAACGTGACCTTCAATAATAAAGGTTATTATTTTGCAGGGAGAGCTCTAGGTTGCATAAGACCTCAAAGAGTTGAGATAATTGCACAAGGATGCTAAAAGGAGAAATATTGCTGAAAAAGATAAGACATAAGTTATGGTGTCAGGTAATTTATATATAACTTATAATAATTATCTCAAATTTTATCAAAGTTAAAGCAGCCTAAATCCATGTCATTGTGCTACAATGCCCAATGATAAATAAGACATTTGGCAGTCTTCTGAACTTCAATAGCCCTAAAACAATTTCAATTATACACAGTTGAAAATAAAACTGTACCTCTAATATAGTACATCTTCAACCAAACAGTGTCTGTTTTGTTGTTGCTTTCTTGTTTGGCTAAATTATTTTCAAAATTTTACCTATCTTGTACCATTCTAATATTCTTTCCTTTAAGTCTTTTAAAAATGCTCAGACAATGCATTCTGTCTCTACATTTTAAGATAATCTGTATATGACAGAACTATGGAATAATAACTTTATGCTAATGTCATATTTTAATTTGACTCAGGCAAAGTTAACTTATTATAGCAAAGTGTCAGGTGAAAAAGATCAACTGGTCTTAGAAAGGTATTTCCTATTTTCCTGATTTTGAGATTAATATTTGAGAACAACAACAAAAAAGTGGTACTGCATTAACAACATCTCATTTGTCCCAGGAAATAATTTCACCAATCTTGTCAGCACTTTTTAAAATCATTTATATTTACCTTTAGGTTTAGATAATGAAAAATTCATTTCTTGCTGTAATGAAATCTGTGTAGTCTTTTCATATAATGCTACCCACATCTGATATCATATAAAAACAAGTTTGTATACACAAACATACATAAATGCAAATATTATAGACAGAGTTTTGATCTTCCTTCAAATATAATTTTAGACATGTCTTTGTATATGTATACGTGTGTGTGTGTATGTGTGAGTGTGTGTGTGTGTGTGTGTGTGTGAGAGAGAGAGAGAGAAAGAGTGGGGAAGTGAGGTGACCCACATACAGGTTTAATATTTAATGCTTTCTTTAGTGTTATCACTATCAATCAAAGCATCCATAATATATACACAGAAGTTATTTATCTCCAAGCTAGCAATTACATTACTGTATGCTGATAGCATAACCATTCATATTCTCTTTCTTATTCTCACAATATATTCATTCCTCCATCTCCACCTCCCAGCATGATGCTTTTTCAGCAAATTCTAAGTGTAAATGCCAAAAACCTATCTAGTGTATCTCTTTTCTGTTCTTGTTTCACAAACATAAATTCTAATTCACTATCCTTGTTTGTGTCAGTTCTTCTCATAACCCTATTGTTGGGGATGCCAGTAAGGGAACAAATTTATTATGAATACTGGACACGTTTGTGTTTTCTGTCTGCTTGGCTGGGCATTGCCACCTCTGGTTGCTGTCTCTTTTGTCGTTGAAATATCTATTGCCTTGACATATAGCACATAAAGGCTTCATCAGTAAGGAAACTGTTTTTGAATATGCTCTGAAGTCTACAGAGTAATCCAATTGGAAGCAAATGATTGGCAATCATTACATTTTCTCTTACATTACCAGGCTGTGATGACTTTATCAGCTTTGTCACATAAGCACAAATGCTTTCTCCTTCAAACTAACTGCAGTTTGTAAAATCTCACTCTGACTGTCATTAAAGTAAAGTCATCATCGTTTCATTGAAAATCCTCACTGCAGATTTCCCAGGTGTTTCCAAATTTCTGACTAGAACATGTGATTTTCCTGTGATTAGACTATAGGGCAGACCTAGCCTTACTTTGCCTAGTTTCAATCATCTAGCTATTTCCACTTAGATTTAGAAATCCGACATCAGTTCAGACCAGAAAATCCTAATATTCACCAATATATATGTTTCTTGAAAACAGTTCTTAATAAATAATTGTTATCCCTTCCTTTTATTACTTTAAATGCTGACATTGCTAATATTAAACTAAAGAAAAAAATTAGATGGCATTTTCATTCAGAGAGACCAGTTGGCTTTTTGATAAGGATCTCGAGGACAGTTTCTTGAGTGGGATAGTACTTGGGTCTTGGCCTCAACTTTTAGGCCTAGGAAATGCTTTTCAGCATTCATGGATGTGATTGCTTTCAAAGGTATGTGATTCATGCTAACCAAACAGAAACGACATCTGTAAAGTCATGATGTGCAATTTATTTTACTAACCGGCAAGCTAAACAAAATATACATGTTGAAGAGTGCAATATCTTCCAGTAAGAAAGTTTTATCAGGAGGAAACTTCTAATCAATACATTGTGTGTTAAGTACGAATCATAGCGAAAGGAATCACTGAAGATATTAATGACCAGTGTCATCAAGTCATTTGTAGTACATCTGTCTTCTGTGTAGAAATAGTTCTACTGAGCAGACTACACAACTACATCAACTTATTATGAAGTATCTCTCCTGGACATTGGTGTGTGTACAATAACACATCCTTGCTGAATGCAACCCCTGTTTTTATGATGCCATGATAGCTCTACCTTTTTTGAAAAAAGTTGTTGTCAGAGTCATATTTGATTAACCTGACAAATTTTATTTTAAAATTTATGCAATTTTAGTTTAAAAAGTTACTCTTATTAGGCAATTCATTTGTAAAAATCAATTCATGCCTACTTGATCAAATTCTTTCAGCTATTGCCTTATGAGGAAGATGACCACACTATTATTTAAACTAGAATACTTTTGATACCTTTATGCTGAGACTACCACTGTAAAACTGGACTTTGCCAAGGAAACTGGAATACATCATTATGTTACTGATAGGTATTTCATAGTTTTTCAGATGACTAATCTCATCTGTGGAATTTACTTGTTCCATCCTTTTACTTCAAAATTCTTGGATTGAGTTTTTCTCATCTTTGACCTTTATCCTGACTGCTGTTCTTTTCTCTATCTGGTTGCTTTAGATTCATCACACGCTAGTACCTATCCACTTTTTTCGTGATATCTTTTTAATTTTGAAAGATTGTTGCCCACATTAGGACTCTAATGTAATAGTTGTTTGCTTGTATATTATTCCTTAACAGCCTTGTTAAGAAGTCACATTCTCTCAATTTCATCTGAAAAAAACTTCTTTTAAGAAAACAAGCATCCAGACAACCTCAACTCACACACTGTAAGACACTTCAACTTGTTTCTTCATTGGTAGAGACAATTGTTCCCTGCTTATGTTGTAATTAGATGGAGAACTCACTGGATTCTGGCTAGAGTCACTCTCAGGTCTACCCTTTAATATCTCTCAAGAACCTTCTTCCATCTGTTCCAGATGGATTCAAAAGATCTAGTGGAGGACTGTTGTGTCACCTCCAGAAGGTGGCAGTGAAACAGAATTTAAAAAGCCTTGGCCCTACCTCAAAGACCCTCTCTGGGATGAGAAATAAACTATCATTATGGTAAGCCACAGTGATTCAGAATTACTTATTGTGATGATTAATCTTCCCTGATTAATATGGGTGCCACTGAAGATGAATTCACAAAAACACTACCAGAAAAGCCCTGTCTAAATAATATGCAATACACTGGTGAAATAATTACATACTTTTCAGAGCATATAAGGCTTTGCAATATTTTCTCCAAGCACATCTTTTCTGATTGTCTTTCTCTTGATCATCTCTGCATTTCTACAAAACTCAACCAGTCAATGTTCTTCTTGCATTTCTCTGCTTTTTTGCTTTAGTGACTTCACTCATTGTGTAACTTTTGTCCTTCTTTCTAAATTGCACCTGCCCATATTTGAATAGCATCCTTTCTATGAATCACTCCCAAGCAAAACCAACACACACACACACACACGCATTGAAAACAAAACCAAATAAAATAAAGACTTCGGAACGAGTTAACACTTTTCTGGAAAGACTCATGCCACTCCATTTGAGTATGTTTTGATTATGAATCTCGTTTTACCTTATGTTATAATTGTTTAAGAATAAGTACCATCCCTTTTATTGGAATATGCTACAGATTTCACATTTCATTTAGCTTTGTATTTTCCAAAAGTTTCAAAGTACTATTGAAAATATTTGTTGAATGATTGGAAGCTCTTGAAGGTATACTGTTTATTTCAAAATGTTTAGAGATTTGCCCTTTAGCTGTTATCTTTAAATCACTGCCAAATCTATATCTCTTGTCATTACACATTTCTACTGTCCATTGCTGGATAGTGCTTACTTTATATTTTACAGTGATTTTTAAATAATCATACACATTCCCTGCCTTTCTGAGTTCTCATTCTTTATACTTTTTCTTATAGCTCTACCTTAATTTCTATTACATTTACTTAAAACCTGGTAGACATCTTTGGTTTCATACTGTAAATTATCCATTCATATATTCCACAAATAGGATCTAAGAATCAACTTAAGTGCAATATATACTTTACCACTACTTGGTACCAGTATAAGTAAGTCAGCAGGTCATGTCAGTGCTTATGGCTCGTTCTATTAGGTTTAATTTATTGTTAACTACATTAAACTAATTTACATTAAATGTAGTATTCCATTAGATTTTATTCTTCAAACAATGTTTATGAAGGTTTTACTAATTTAGGTCTTATCATCACAAATCTGTCTATTCTGCACTCCCAATTGACTATATTGCCACTTGTCTTTCTATTCTTTCATCCATAATATCCAGTATTTTTTGGTTGCTCTTCATAAGGCATTAATTTAATCACGCTGTTCAGTGGACTATCCCCAATGACTTCGTCTTTGCCACAGGATAAAGTCTAAACCTATTAGCCTGGTACTTAAACTTTTATCTTCCCCATAATATTAATACCTAAAAAGCCCAAACTGACCAACTTTAATACTCACTAATTGACCACTCCTTCACATTAAAAACTATGTTAATCACTTTACAGTAATCTTCCTAACAAGCTGCTTGCAATTTCCATTGAAATGGTGAAAACAACAAGCCTTACAAGGACTCAATATCCTACCCAAAATTGCATTGGTAGTAAGCACCCAAACTGAATCTATAATTCAGGCAGTTTTTACTTTAAAGTTTTCTAGATTCTGCTAGTATTTTGTCTTGCATTTATCTATTAGAAACACATATTTTCTTCTATATGCTTATGCTCATTTGCCTCAAAAGCAAGAATGAGCAAAGCCATACAATCCAAACAAATCTAAAACTCCAGTGAATGCATAATCAACTAGAATGTCGCAGCAGGTAAAGCACAGTCAGCACTCACATTGCAGTAGTGTGGGTCATAAAAATGACCACGGAAGTGGAAACTTTGCAAAGCAATTGAAATAACCAATGTGAAAAAAATAATATTTAAAAATGTTTGCCAAAATTAATTTTTTTCTTATTTCTGATTATAAATGTCCAGTGAGAAATAATCAGCCAAGTAAAAAGACAACCCACAGAGTGGGAGAAAATATTTGCAAACTATGCATCTGACAAAAAACTAATATCCAGAATCTACAAGGAACTCAAACAAATCAGCAAGAAAAAAATTGATGAATCCCATCAAAAAGTGGGTTAAAGACATGAATAGACAATTCTCAAAATAAGATATACAAATGAACAACAAACTTGAAAAGGTACTCAATATCAATAATTATAAGGAAAATGCAAATCAAAGCCACAATACAATTCCCCCTTAATCCTGCAGGAATGACCATAGTCAAAAAAATCAAAAAATAATAGATGTTGGGATGGATATAGTGAAAAGGGAACACTTTCATACTGCTCGTGGGAATGTAAAGTAGTACAACCACTATGGAAAACAGTCTGGAAATTCCTTAAAGAACTAGAAGTGGAACTTCCATTTGATCCAGCAATCCCACTACTGGGAATCTACCCAAAGGAAAATAAGTTATATGAAAAAGACACTTGTCTGTTTATAGCAGACAAATTTGCAATTGCAAAAATGTGGAATCAGCCTAAATGCCCGTAAACCAAGGAGTGGAAGAAAAAAATGTTGTATATGTATATACGCATCATAGAATGCTACTTATCCATAAAAAGGAATGAAATAATGGCATTCACAGCAACCTTGATGGAGTTGAAAACCATTATTCTAAGTGAAGCAACTCAGAAATGGAAAACCAAACATTGTATGTTCTCACTTATAAGTGGGAGCAAAGCTATGAGGATGCAAAGGCATAAGAATGACATAATGGACTCTGGGGACTTGGGGGGAAGGGTGGGTGGGGGGTGAGGGATAAAAGACTACACACTGGATGCAGTGTACACTGCTTGGGTGATGGGTGCACCAAAATATCAGAAATCACAACGAAAGACTTTTTCCATGTAACCAAACACTGCCTGTTCCCCAAAAACTATGAAATAATAATATAAGAAATAAAAAGTACAATAAAATAAGTTAAGCAGTAAGAAATTAATATTATTGTTTTCTAATTAATAATATAAGTAACAAAAGATGCTAAAATATTCTTTAGGAGAGATTTCCTCTAGAAGTAGGATTGGGGGTCAGAAAGTTTTGGGAGAGACCCAGACTGATGCTCTAAGGTACTTAATTATACACTACAGTCAAAACTTGGTATCTGGAAGGATTGGTCCCAGGACCCACCACAGATACCAAAATCCACAGATACTCAAGTCCCTTATATAATATGGTGCAGTATTGTGTATAACCTACACACATCTTTCTGTATACTTTAAATCATCTCCAAATTACATATAATACCTAATACAATGTGAATGCTATATTTAAAAAGGGCAGTGAAATTTAAAAAGTAAAAGCTATTTATTTAGCATATTACAATTTAAAATATTAGAGATATTCAAAAATATTGTATTTCTTCTTTAAAAAGCTAAGAGTAGTTGGAATAGTGCGTGACTTATTTTCATATAACTGATGATATAGAGTAAGCATCTTTTTTAGGCTTGGCAAATCCTCACACTCTTCCAAGTTTAGATTGGTTTCCAACATTTTATCCTCTACACTTTCAATGTCATAAAAACTTTCTAAGAATTTCTTAATCGAGAGGCTTCTTTTTTTTTTTTTTGCCAGCATCACTCCCTCTAGGATATCTTGTCCCCTTTTATCACAACACATTTCCTCATTTATGTAGATTCATTTGCCTTTACTAAATTCCTCCTCTGTTGTCTCTTGAATGGTGGCAGTGTCATCCTTCCTACAGTCAACTATTTATTCTATGACTTTTCTTAAATTATATTCAGATTTTACCTCCAGTACTATCACTTTTTGTTTGTTGCATTTTAAGCTTTGTTGGCCATTTTCCCTTTTTGGTTATCCAGTTTTGAAAATGTCATATGGGTTTATCACTGGAAGACAGGGATGCAACACAACTACACACTTTGCTGCCTGTACATGATATAACTAACAAATATGTAGGAAATAATTGACAGCATTTCAAGGAAGTAGCATAGCTGGTCACAGATCTGTTGCACATCTGTTACTTATTGTTGCATCTGTTACCTATTACCAAGAATAGAAGTCTGAACACTTCTGCCCACTGTGTCTTTGGATAGGAGTCACCAAAGAAAACACAAGACAGCAAAGCACTGGATGGAACAAGGCTTTGCTCAACATTGAGAAGAGACAGAGCAAGATCAGCTTCTGTAATGGGCGTTGAATGTCCATGGTCAGCAGGTTCCTCCTGGCAGCCACCAAAGGCAATTGGCCTGCACTCACCTCTCTTGTACTACAACAGGACCCCATAACTCCTTTCAGGGGACAGTTATAAACAGTAAAGACACACTCAAGTAGCACAAAAGATACACATGGAGTCAGAAACAGGGACATATATTCCCACACAAGATTGTATACCTAGCATAGGCTGCATGTCAGACTATTCATCTCTTGGCAAAAAAAAGTATTCTAAGCTCAAGGCCAGTTCTCAGGTGGCTTCCTGGGGACTGAAAGACTTTGTGCATGAGATCTTTCCCAACATTAATGCAGTGCTTTGTGGACTCAAGACCTAGTAGCAAAGTTTGTACTTTATAAAATTACCTATAGTTCATTGGAAACTTAAATTTGAGCTGCAATTTCACGTAGATTCACAAATGATTCTCATCTCCAATATGTATGGGCATTCTTTTTTTCTCTAGTAAATAATTTCTTTAAACCCTTTACTCACTCTCATAACCTCCTTCTCCTTTGTAATTTTGACCTAAAGAGTGAGGCAGTGTCTAGTCCATCATCATCATATTTGCATTTGTTGTTTCTTCCTAGTCTCTCTCAATCACTCTTTTATATATAGGCTCATATGGATTTTATATAAACTATCTTAACCTCTACGTCAAAGATACCAAAATATATGTGCCTAAGGGTTAAACAAGCAATATAACTGAATGTTGTAGAAAGAAGACTTCTGACTGACTGAAGGATTTGTGCCCTTCATAATGGACTGAACATCTTCTTTGCTCCAGAAGGATCTCTGCAATGCCAAAAAGAGAACTTTAGGATATTTTCCCAGAAGAAAGCAAATTTTGTTGTTGTTGTTGTTGTTTTGTTTTGTTTTCATAAAAATTACTTCATATGACAGTTTCTCAATGAGTTAAAAATAGAATTACCACACGATCCAATAATTTCACTTGTGAGTACATACTCAAAAGAATTGAGAACAGAGACTCAGATATTTGTATACTCATGCTCATAGCAGCATTATTCAAAATAAACAAATGGTGGAAGCAGCCTAAATATCCATCTACAGAGGAATGAATAAGCAAGATGTGTAATATGCATACAATAGAATACAATATTTTTAGCCTTAGAAAATAAGAAAATTCTCGGCTGGGTGCAGTGGCTCACTCCTGTAATCCCAGCACTTTGGGAGGCCAAGGTGGGTGGATCACCTGAGGTCAGGAGTTTGAAACCAGCCTGGCCAACATGGTGAAATCCCGTCTCTTCTAAAAATACAAAAATTAGCCAGGCCTGGTGGTGGGCGCCTGTAATCTCAGCTGCTGGGGAGGCTGAAGCAGGAGAATCGCTTGAACCCAGGAGGTGGAGGTTGCAGTGAGCCGAGATTGTGCCACTGCACTCCAGCCTGGGTGACAGAGCAAAACTCCATCTCAAAAAAATAAAGAAAAAAAAAGAAAAAGAAAAAGAAAATTTCGTCACATGCTACAACTTGGATTATTCTTGACGGTATCATGCTATGTGAAATAAAACAGTCACAAAAGGACAAATACTGCATGACTCGACTCATTTTGACGTACCTAGAGTCATCAAATTCATTGAGCTAGAAAGTAGAATGGTGGTTGCCAGAGGTTAGGAGAAGGGATACTAGGCAGTTATCAGTTAATGGGCACAGTATTTCAGTCTTACAAGATGGAAAACAAAAAGCCCTTCAATGGATGATGGTGATAGTTGCATAACAATCTGAATGTACTTAATGACTCTGAATGGTATCCCTAAAACTGGTTAAAGTGGTTAAAAAAAGATGCTATGTATATTTTTTAATGCATTATTTTAAAATATTGGCAACGAATTCATGTAAAAACAAAACAAAAGAAAACAACCCTGGATCAGAAGGGCTGAATATAGTTTTTTTGTTATTGGTGGTGGGGGCGGGGGGGCGGGTAGTGGATTATGCTTATAAAATTAAAGTGTGGGCTCCTTTAAAAAGGCTGTATAATCAAATATATTACTGACAGAGAGACTTTGTTTTTACTTGTTTTTAAAGGAAAACAAATCCTCTCCTTAACAACTACACATTTAATGATTGTAAGAATTTTCCACAGGCTAGCTTCTGCTCTGTACAATTCTAACTTTTTTATCCCCTTCTATCTCACATACTTTAGATCCCAGTTTTACAGAATATTTTCATGTGATCTCCACTTTTGCAAATTCATGTCAAAATTTCTGAAGCCTTTCTATAGGGCTGTAACTGGAAATGCTACTTATGGGAGTGATTGCAACCATGTGACAATATCATACTAAATCTAAATGAAATGCCTCTCTTTTTATAAGATTCTCCTTAACAGACTTGAAAACTGCTCCTGGCCACCCCAAGATGACTCACCATGAGGCAAAGTGTGGCAGAGGTGACATTGTAGTGGAAAGAGATATTTATCTTAACTAATCGAAAAAAAATGGACAATCTGATTAAAAACAAACTATAATTCTGAAGGAACAATAGACAAAAGAGGAAAAAGAGCAAGGAGAAGGATAAAATGTGATTAGCAAAGCTGAAGATATATACTTAATAATATTACTAGAATATTAAGAAAAAGACATTGGTATAATCTAAGAGTAAAGCTAATGGAAATTATATGGCTAGAGAATCTTTGACTCACCATAACATACTTGAAAGAGAGGGAAGGAGAAGAGATAAAGAGATGGTTGTATACAGAAAGAAAAATATGTTTGGCAGAACATATACAATAAAGCAGGTAGAAAGGATTCTGAAACGGAACGCCAGTGCAATGAAGCAATACTGATAAGATAGGAATGAGTACCTGGCAAAGAGGGAGTACCAGATTTAAGCACTAATGATATAACATGTAACAAGAAGGTGCTCAAAAGAGGAAGAGAGGAATGGAGTCAAAAACATTTACTTGCCAACTACATTTGCCATCTGTTAATATGACAGTGTAACATAAAGTAAAATTGTTCAGAAACACTAATGAATGGCCTTTAAAAAGTACAACCTGTGACATCTGATAAAATACAGATAATTGAATGCTTGCAATTTACAGATCAAGCAAAATTAACTGAGTATCTGAGAATTCAAACCCTCAACTAAGCATATATGTCCTCCAAATGAGAAATGTTCTTTGATTACTGTTTAAAATATGTTGTATTTATATTATTTAATAATGAACATTTTATATCAAGTTTGAGATACTAAGAATGAAGTTATTTAATAAAAAAAGTAAAAAGTTAATGCCCATGATTGGTTTGAAGGTGCTTCAAATATATAGTACCCATCAGTAGTAGAAACTGTATGCAAAGGTTCATAAATTGTATTAAAGCATTTTGAGGGAAAATGTAGATTAAAAATGTTTGGTGCAAATTTAATTATTATTTAATTGGTAATTTAATTTTTTTCCTACTGTTTCTCATGGTATAGTTGATTTTGCCTTGAAAAGAACAGATATATTTTATTGCAGAAATGGAAAGATATCTTCAGAGGCTTCCATGCTGGTAAAATAAATATTCAGACATCTCAGGGGTACAATTTATTTCTGCTCTTAGAAGGATGACCTATTTTCTCCTGAATGTGAGGCGGTAGTGGCCATAAGGAAACTGAAGCACAAACATCTCACTGCTGCTATGGAGATGAGAGATAACCCCTCCTTCTAGGGAAACTCAGTTTGTCCTTTTGCTTGATCTTGTCAAAAATATTTACCTCTGTCATTAGATCCTTGAAGCTCCATCCCTTGACACTTCATAATAAGTAGTTAAATTACATAATCCAGTCACCTACGATATTAAGTATAAGATTTGAAATATAGAGCTTTAAGAAGTAAAAGTTTGGCCGGGTGCGGTGGCTCACGCCTGTAATCCCAGCACTTGGGGAGGCCGAGGCAGGCGGATAACGAGGTCAGGAGATCGAGACCATCCTGGCTAACATGGTGAAATCCCGTCTTTGCTAAAAAAAATACAAAAAAAATTAGCCAGGCGTGGTGGCGGGTGCCTGTAGTGCCAGCTACACGAGAGGCTGAGGCAGGAGAATGGCGTGAACCCGGGAGGCGGAGCTTGCAGTGAGCGGAGATGCACCACTGCACTCCAGCCTGGGCCACAGAGCGAGACTACATCTCAAAACAACAACAACAAAAAAAGAAGTAAAAGTTCTTCCGGGAATGGTGGCTCATGCCTGTAATCCCAGCACTTTGGGAGGCAGAAGTGGGTGAATCACCTGAGGCCGGGGGTTCGAGACCAACATGGTGAAACCCCATCTCTACTAATAATACAAAAAAATTTTGGCCGGGTGTGGTGGCATGCACCTGTAGTCCCAGCTACTAGGGAGGCTGAGGCAGGAGAATCGCTTGATCCTGGGAAGCAGAGGTTGCAGTGACCCGAGATCACATCATTGCACTCCAGCCTCGGCGACAAGAGCGAAACTCCATCTCAAAAAAAAAAAAAAGAAGTAAAAGTTCAAATTAAGCATTCATATTTCACTTAGAGTATCAGTATTGTATATATAATTGTGTGTAAAAATCCTATGTAATAATTTCTTTCTTTTTTTTTTTTTGAGATGGAGCCTTGCTCTGTTGTCCAGGCTGGAGTGCAGTGGCACGATCTCGGCTCACTGCAACGTCCACCTCCTAGGTTCAAGAGATTCTCCTGCCTCATCCTTCTGAGTAACTGGGATTACAGGCACGCGCCACCACTCCAGGGTGATTTTTGCATTTTTAGTAGAGATGGGGTTTCACCATGTTGGTCAGGCTGGTCCCGAACTCCTGACCTCGTGACCCACCCACCTTGGCCTCCCAAAGTGATGGAATTACAGTCACATTAGCATGGACTAGTATGTTAAGTAGTAATTTAAATTAATTTTCTTGTATTTAGGAATTAAGTAACCCTTAATAATAAGTAGATTCATCATGATATCCCAGAGTCATACAAAAATATGACAGTAATTAAATTTTTTTCTTTTCATTCTTTTTCTTTCTTTTTAAATTAATTTTTTTCCTTCTTTTTTGTTTTTTTTTAAATTTTTTGTCTATACTATTTTCTTCACCACACCCGGCCCTGTATGTAAAAATTTCTCTGAAAAGTTAGAACGTTTGGAAATCTGCCTAGGTTTTAAGCATTAATCATTTGCAATCATTTTTTAACATTTGGAATGTTACCACAACATTCCAAACATTAACTTTCATTGACCATTGTTATTAGCAATTGTTCCATGTACTTTCACATTAGCATGGACTAGTATGTTAAGTAGTAATTTAAATTAATTTTCTTGTATTTAGGAATTAAGTAACCCTTAATAATAAGTAGATTCATCATGATATCCAAGAGTCATACAAAAATATGACAGTAATTAAATTTTTTCTTTTCATTCTTTTTCTTTCTTTTTAAATAAATATTTTCCTTCTTTTTTGTTTTTTTTAAATTTTTTGTCTATATTATTTTCTTTTATTCCTTCTTATTTTCATTCCTACTTGCCTTTCTAAGCATTGCTATCAACCAAATTAACTGATGGGGATGTGCCTCTTGCAAATAAATGTATAACAGAGAAGAGGAGGTTAATCTGCAAGACAAATATACTTGAATGCAAAATTCCTCTGCAGTGGTATCTGTTCAAAAAAATGTCAAAATACAAGTTAAAATATTATTTATAATGATATACATATATATTTTACTATATTTCTGAGGTTATTTGCTTTTGTCGCAAGTTTGCTGAACAGTCATTGCTGACATCTAATTATGAATTTTAACTACTAAATTTATTTTGGCCAAATGACTAAGGTATCTGCTAATTACTCCCCATTATGTTACATTTTATCATATCAGAAAGCATGACTTTTTTTTTTTAAAGCCTTAATAAGACTATCTTCATAAAACATTTTTAATCTCTTTAAAACATCAATTTGATCATTCTCAGTGAATATCTGCTATGTGGTCTCTGCTATATTTGGCACTGAGACTACAAAGGTGAGCAACCTGAGCTCCATGGAAATGGAAGGAGTGTACTGTGGCTAGATGGAGACAAATGAATAAAGAAAAAAATGATCTGGATATTGAAGCATTAGAATGATATCTCTCAATGGAAAATGAGAATGCCACGTGGAAGATAAAGGAAAGAAAAAGGACATGACAATTGTAGGTGGAAGGCAACAAGGTATCATTCTCTTTCAAGAAGCGCAAAAGTCCATATAGTAATAGTGAGATTAAGTAGAGTGAGGCTAAATTCAGATTAATCTAAGTTACTAAAAACAGATTTATATTTTATTTGGTTGACCTCAGAAAACAACGATGACTTTTTGAAAATGGAAATCTATGTAACTAAGAAACATTTCCAGAATACAAATTTAAAGGCAAATATATAATATGAAGAAAGTGGAAGCAAGTTGTCCTCTAAGAGATTATTGCATTGATTCTAAAGAAAATGGCTGAGAAATTAGGATATGATTGGATTAAGTTTTGTTATCACAATATTGATAATAATAACATCTGAAATTTTCTGAGCACACTATAAAGTGCCATGTAATATCATAAAGCCTCTTCAAGTGATTTCTTGTTTATTTTATGATGTAGGTGACAATAATAGTTATTTTCAAGATGAGAAAACTGAAATGTATAAAGATTATATAGTTTTCCTAAAGTCAGGCAACATAAGTGAATAAATTAGGGTATAACCAACTTTATGTATAACCAATCATATCTGATTGTAGAGTTTAAATTTTTAATCATTACATTTGCTGGTAATATTAGGTTTGATAAGAAAGAAAATGTAGGAATATTTTGAAGAAAGAAAAAGCATAACATTGACAAAAATTATATAGTAGAGAGTAAAACAGTTAAAAGTAGATAAACCAAGATCAGTAAGATGAACTCCCAGTGAATCTTACAATAATCTACAAGAATTCCATCAATCCATACAGAACAAATCTCAGCACAAGTGCTATCACAGCTAATGGCCTTTGTAATGTTGCTTCAACATTGTAGATAGCTATAGAGCACTCACTCCCATGCCCTCTTCATTTTCCCTGTTTTCTGATTTTCATGTACTACCTTGAATGTTATCCTACCATAGAGTCCATTCTCCCCAGGGACGGCTGTCATAAATTTTAGCTCCATAAACAAAAAGTCATTTTTATCATGGTTATTCATTAAGTAATAGGAAAGTGCCAATAATTAGGTCAAACAACTTGAGGTGAGATATGCTGGAGGCCTCTGCTATTAGAAAAAAAAAAAAAAAACCCTGTTTTTAAAAATCAAGACTATGTCACACTGAAATACTTCTTCTTCCTATACACAATATTGTATATGGCTTTGAAGTCTCAAGTTGTCATTTGCTATTGTCAGGGAAGCCAGCCTGATGATACAACCCAACCTGATGAAACAAGCATACAGGAGATCAGCCAAAGGTAATCTACCTCCTACATGGTACACCACCTTGGAAGTTCCAATTCTATACACCTCTATATAGTTGTATTCCTTAAGAGAAATAGAGTTGTTCTCTTATTTGAAGTTGAAAGCTTTCTGCTTGCCATGAATGTGTACCTCAAACGTTCAAATACAACACAACTATTTGTGAAGAAAAGTTCAGTTTAACTTAATATTTACAGTAAGTTATAGATTCCAATTAGCTCCTTCATTCCATATAGAACAAAAAATTGAGTTTAAATTTGTTGTAATCGTTTTATGGTGCAAATGTTGAACAAAGAGAAGTAAGATATTATCCTGTGGAATGTAGCCAAATTCATTAAACAGACTTTAGTGGATGCCACACCAAATTACAATATCTGCAAAGAAAGCTACACACACACATACACACACACAAAATGACAGCAGGAAAAAGCGAGAAGTCAGAAAATATATTTCAAATAGCAAAACTTAGAGTGCTTTTAAAGATAATTCAATGCATACCAAGTCAGAAAGCTGCATTTCATATACGATACTTAACAAATGTGTGTTTTAAATATTAACAAAGAAAAGGAATATGAATATTATCAAATCCAATATTCCTAGGAATCATGAAAAAGAAGATATTATTATGCAATCCATACATATATTTTAAGATTATATGTGTTGTCAACATTTGTAATTGTATTAGAATTCATGAAAATCATCTAAGACAATATCCTTCTGAATCATATAAAAATAACATAGTCAACTGTTCATTCAATATACATTTATGCACAAGCATAAAGCAAGTATCTTACTAAACCTACATATAATGATCAATTTCAACCACAAACTTATCAGGAGTCAATGTGAATGGAGGTAAAGTGATGTATCAGGAAGTAAATTTCAAAAGAATTGCAAAATTAAAATGAAATAATTATATTTATTAATAAAATAGGTTAGATTTGAAACTTTCAAAAAGAATTATTATATTTTGAACACTGACTAGAAAAAGCTGGAAAAACTAAACACGATTTATAGATGCAGAAAACATAATTTGCCCGATTTGGAGAGAAAAACAGAATATCAAATTTAAGAGAAATGTAGCATGGGAAAACAGATCTTCATTAAAATCAAGAAATATCTGCATGATGAATTGCCTGTGAAAACAAAAAAAATTAGTTTTCAAACTATTCATTTTACCATTGATGATTTATGAGTAAGAAAGCTGGTCAGCAATGCATACCTCAACAACAACAAAAAAGGCATGTCTCATTCTTCAGATAACAAAGCACTACACAGACAGCTTATCATATCTTGCTATTTTTTAAAAAAAATCAACAAGCAGGAGTTTGAGATGCACCGCTAGAACTACATACAAAGTAAAACAAAGACAGGAAAGCTAACTAACTTAAAGATGAAATAATATACCTATTAAGAGCTGAATTGTACCCCCTTATTTTATGTCAAAGTCTTAACCCCCAGTACCCCAGGATGTAACTGTATTGTAAATAGAGCTTGTAAATGAGAAGTAATTAAATTAAATGGAGTTGAATAATGTAGGCCCTAAATCAATATGACTGGTATTTTTATAACAGATTAGGATGCAGAAATACAGAGGGGAGACCACAGTTAAGACCCAGGGAGAAGGTAACCATCAATAAGCCAAAAAAAGAAGCATCAAAATGAAACCCACCCTGCCAACATTCTGTCTTAAATGTCTGGCTTTAAGAATTGTGAGAATAGAAATTTCTATTGTTTAACCTATCTATTCTGTGGCACTATGTTTTAGCAGTCCTAGAAAACAAATACAATGTGTATAGTCTATCTTCTCAAAAAAGAAACTCTTCTAGGTACAAAATAGAATGATCAGATCAATTAACAAAAATAGGATGGTCAGATTAATTAACAAACCTTCCCTAAGTACATACACTCTGAGGAGGAATGCAGTGGATTGCAACCTATGCCTGTGTAAAACCCAATAAAATAGAAATATCTTCCTTTTTTGGTAGCCTAAAGTATGTGTTAGTAAGTAAATGATTTTACTTTACAAGAACTAATAAATAACAAGATATTTAACAAACGCCAAATCCCTAAATAGCAAAGCACGCTAAAAAAAAAAAAAAAAAAAAAAAAAATCACGCAGGTTGACCAGATTCTACTGAATTTCAGGAACAATAGACTGTATATGATAATATTTATGTTGTTTCAAATAACACTTATTGGTAACTGCAGTAAGTTATTTCTGGTCAATGACTCAAATGGTAAAAGATCGATAATCACAGCTGGGCGCGGTGGCTCACGCCTGTAATCCCAGCACTTTGGGAGGCCAAGGCGGGTGGATCACGACGTCAGGAGATTGAGACTGTCCTGGATAACACAGTGAAACCCCATCTCTACTAAAAATACAAAAAAATAGCCGGGCGTGGTGGCAGGCGCCTGTAGTCCCAGCTACTCGGGAGGCTGAGGGGGGAGAATGGCGTCAACCCGGGAGGCAGAGTTTGCAGTGAGCAAAGATCGCGCCACTGCACTCCAGCCTGGGCAACAGAGCAAGACTCCGTCTCAAAAAAAAAAAAAAAAAAAAAAACACGCAAACAAACAAAAAAAGTGATAATCACTTTATATACTATTAAGGTATCCATTTCCCAATTTCAAAGCAACAACATTTTTTTTTTGATGGCTTCTACTACTACTACTACCACTGCTACTTACTGTTACTACTACCTGCTTCATTTGCTTCTTTCGTTTTGTTTTGGAAAAATGACTGGGCTTTTGGCATGCCAGCTGGAAGAAATATAAAGAAGACAAATGTCCCTACTTTCATTGACTCACATTTTAGAATGAGATTTTAAGGCAGTATCTTCAGATAAGAGAACAAGCACAAATAAGTACCAAAAAAAAAAGTACAAAAGCACAAATAAGAACAAGCACAAATAAGTACAAAACATGGGCAGAATGGAAATCTGAAATGTTTTCTTATTTCTTATTGTTACAGGTAGTTAGGCATGAAGGGGGCAGGCCCCAGGGAGAAGCAACTGCCTGAGCATGCATGTTAAGAGACAAAAATGGTGAATAAAGTGTAATCTTCTGGGGGCAAACTCCACTGGAAAGGGTAAGGAAAGCACTGCGCATGTGGGAAGCCACCCTTAAGGGAAGAATCATGGGAAAGAGGCCAGCCTATGAAAGCCTTAGGATCCCGGTTAAACGGGGCGCTTGACCTTCTCTATTTAACCTTCACTTGCCTGCTTGAGTCTCTTCTAAGCGCACCTTCCTTTTTTTTTTTTTTTTTTTTTCCTGTTCTAAGGCCATTTAAATAAACTTCCATTCCTGCTAGGGAACTTGCCTTGGTCTCTTTCTGCTTTACATCCCTCAGTTGAATTCTTTCTTCTGAAAATGCAAGGGCTGAAGTTTCTGTGGATGAGTACAGATTTGCCCTTGGTAACTCGGGGTAACTTGGATTTCAGCCACCAATAACATTATCTGAAATTCCATATTTGGGAAAATTATAACTTAGGAACTTAAAACTCAGTATAGTCATCCTTTGATATCTGTGGGGGATTTGTTCCAGGACTCCACTACAGATACCAAAATCTGTAGATGGTCAAGTCTCTTACAGAAAACGGCATAATGTTTGTATATTACTTCTGCATATTCTCTCATATGCTTTAAATCATCTTAGATTAATTATAATACCTAATACAATGCAAATGGTATGTAAGTAGGTATTTTACTGCACTGTTTTTATTTGCATTATTTTTAATTTTTGTATTGTTATTTTTTATTTTATTTTTTTCAAATATTTTTGATCTGTGATTGGTTGGATCCACAGATACGGGACCTGTGGCCATACAGGCCCTACTGCAAATGTCAATGAAAATGCATGTAAGCTTCCTGACACTTAATCATAGTTTATACATATTTGTTAAGTAAAAAAAAAAATTCTATGGCCACCTGGAATTTGAATCTAAAGTAAATTTCAAGGATATACACTTGACCCTTGAACAACATGGGCTTGAACTGTGTGGGTCCATTTATACACAGATGTTTTTCAATAAATATATTCAGAAATCTTTTGGAGATTTTCAACAAATTGAAGAAAACTCCCAGACATATCTTGTAGCCTGGAAATATATTTTCTTAAAGTTAGATATGTCTTGAATGCATCAAATATATGTAAATACTGATAGTGTATTTTTATCATTTATTACCAGATAATGTACAAAAATAGTTTACAAAATATTAACATTTATCAAAATTCTTGCATCCAATTGCAGACAACACATGGTGCGACTTGCATGGAAAGAAATGTAAACAAATGTAAAGATGCAAGATTAAATCATAATGGCATAAACTTAACTGTAGCACATATTGTACTATTGTAATAATTTTGTAGTCACCTCCTGCTGCTATAATGGTGAGCTCAAGCGTTGGAGTATCTCCTGAAAACTCCATGTGCCTCTCAACATCTCTACATGAGCAGTTCATCTCTCCAGTAAACTGTGAATCGCAGTAAAAAGAGGCCTTTTGTGGTTCTTGCAGATTTTTCTATATGTTTAGTGCAATACTGTAAACCTTCAGTAACATCATGAAACCCATACAGAGTGCCACTTATGATGCCAGAATTGCTTCCAAGAAGTAGAGAAAAGCCATGACAGTACAAGACAATGTTGAATTGTTTCATATGTACTGAAGATTTAGTTCTGCAGCTGCAGTTGCTCACCATTTCAATATAAATGAATGCAGCTAAAGGATCATTGTAAAAACAGAAAAAAAGATCGTGAAGCTGTTGCTGCAGTTATGTCAACAAGTGCAAACGTTTTACTTTTTTCAAAATACCTTTTTTATTTTGTGGTTGAAAATGCAGCTTGTATGTAAGTGCAAGTTTGCTACAGAAAGGCATACCTATAGACTCTAATAGAATCTGAGAAAAAGTAGAGTCATTATAACACAACTAAAAACAAAAGGAAGGTAAAAGATCCAAAACTGGGGAACTTAATGCCAGCAATGGATGGTTGGGAATTTTTGAAAGAGGTTCGGCTTTAAAAAAATGTCAAGATAACAGGAGAAGGAGATTCTGCTGATCAAGAGACAGCAGAATGAGTTCCCAGGCACCATTAAGAAAAATAATCAAGGAGAAAGAATCTGCTTGAACAGGTTTTGAATGCAGAAAAAAGTGTCCTATCTTTGAAAAAAAAAATGCCACAAAGAACAATTATTAGTAAGAAAGAGAAACACCAGGATTCAAGACAAACAGGGATAGAGTAACTCTACTGTTATGCAAATGCAGTCAGATTTATGATCAGGACTGCTTTTATCTATAAAGCTGCTAACTCTTGTAGGGAAAAGATAAACATCATCAGTCTTTTGGCTGTACAAGACCTGGACAATGAAAAACATTTTACTGGATGGGTTTCATCTACACTTTGTCCTTGAGGTCAGGAGTTACCTTGCCAGTAAAGGACTGCCTTTGAAGGTGCTTTTGAAATTGGACAATTACCCTGGTCTCTCAGAACCTCAGGAGCTCAACACCAAAGGTGTTGAAGTGGTCTACTTGCCCCCAAACACAAGTCTCTAATTCAGCCTCTAGAGGAGGGGAGTCATAAGGACCTTTATGTGTCATTACATATACTCTATGAAAACGGTTGTGAATGCTATGGAAGAGAACCCCAGTAGAGAGAACATCATGAAAGGCTGGAAAAATTATACCATTGAAGATGCCATCATTGTTATAGAAAAAGCCATGAAATACATTCAGGCTCTCAACTGTGTCTAGATGTTGCACATGACTTCATAGGATTCATGACAGAGCCAATCCAATAAAGAATGAAAGAGACTGTGGATATGGCAAAAAAAGGTGGGTGTAGGGAGTTTCAAGATATGGATCTGAGAAATTCACCAGCTAATAGATACAACACTAGTGGAATTAACAGAAGACAACTTGATGGAGATGAGTGCTTCCAAACCAGTGTCAGATGATGAAGAAGAAGACATAGTAGAAGCAGTGGCAGTAAACAAATTGACATTAGACAATCTGGCAGAAGGGTTCCGAGTATTCAAGACTGCTTTTGACTTCTTTAACCACACGGATCCTTCTATGATACAGACAGTGAAACTAAAGCAAATTATGGAAGAAGAATGGGAGATGAGTGCTTTCAAACCAGTGCCAGATGATGAGGAAGAAGATGTAGTAGAAGCAGTGCCAGTAAACAAATTGACATTAGACAATCTGGCAGAAGGGTTCTGAGTATTCAAGACTGCTTTTGACTTCTTTAACCACATGGATCCTTCTATGATACAGACACTGAAACTAAAGCAAATGATGGAAGAAGAATGGTAGCATATAGAACAATTTTAGAGAATTAAAACAGCAAAAAGGCCGACAGAAAATATGACGTATTCCTGAAAAGTTACTCAAGTATGTCTTCCTGTCCTGTCTTCCTTTCTACCTCTTCCACTTCTGTCTCTACCACCCCAGAGACAACAAAACCAACCTCTCCTCTTCCTCCTCTTCTTCAGCCTACTTAATATGAAAATGCTGATGATGAAGACCTTGATGATGATGAACCACTTCCACTTAATAAATAGTAAATATATTTTCTCTTCATTATGATTTTCTTAATAATGTTTTTTTCGCCAGCTTACTTGACTATAAAAATGTAGTACATAAAACACATAACATACACAATATGTGTTAATTGACCCTTTATGTTATTGTTAAGGCTTCTCGTCTACAGTGAGCTACTAGTAGTTATGTTTTTGAAGGGTCAGGAGTTATTTTCAAAGTTTTGACTTCAGGGGGTTGGGGTGGGGGTGACAGCTTTCCTAACCCCTGCATTGTTCAATTGTATATGTAAATGCTGCTTGCAGACTTCTGGTTAAAGTATTTCACTAAAGTCTGAGTTTAAAGTGCTTATAGAACTATATCATTTTCTTGCCCTGTGCTATGGGTAAAGTTATTTAAACTCTTTATGTCTCATTTTTCAACCAGTGCAATCTTCTTTTGCCATACATGACTCCAGAGTCAGGGTATTGTATCATCAAAACTCATATATGTTCTATATTTATTTGAAATCTTTGATAGTTTTTTTCTGTTTTTTTTTTTAATACTCACATTCATTGTCTTCAGACAAGGAAATTGAATTTAATTGACTTATTCAAGGGCATTAGGGCAGCTTGCATTTTTCTGTTGATTCAGATTAACAGCTTTTATTTTCCTGGTTGGATTGACCCCCTGAGCCTTGTCAACTCTTATTCCATTTCCATAACATAGGGATAATAGTACTTAACACCTGGTTCAATTGAGTAGCTCTGTAATTATTCTCTTATACATGTAAAGTGCCTTGAAGCACAGAGTAAAGTGCTGTCTTTCAAATTTCAAGCTACTTAGAACAGAGAAGAAATAGCTTGAGAGATATTATAACTCCGATTTTTGGTTGGGCTGGCATTTGACAGAGGCATTACATATCTTTCCTGTTGCTCAAGATACTGACTTTTGGGGGGCTGTTGTGTTTTAATTTTAATAAACTACATACGAATGTAAGTATCTAAATATTGGCTTTTCAGAATAGTTATCACGGGAGACTGGACCAGTAACAATTGGTCAAAATATTCTGAACACTTTATTTAATAGTTCCAAACCTCTTTCCCAATAATCTAAACCCTCTTGTACTAATCTATATTTCCTTTCTTGTACTAATCCATGTTTCTTGTACTTCTATCATTAATTTGTAATTATTGGATAATCACTTTATTTCAAAAATTAGGCTTACTCTGTATTTTCTATCATCCCCTTTTCTGACCAAGCATTTACTTACTACCAGCTTCATGGGGCAGGACTATTTGTTTATTATTATTATTGTGGTGTGGGTTATTGATATTATTTGGTAAATATGTCTTAAATTTATAGAATGCTGTCTGAAACATAATAGGTGCTAAGTGAAATTTACTGGGCTAATTAATTTTTGGAAGTTACCATTTAGAATAGATACCAATAATCATTTCTGAGCATCTAGCAGAAGTATCATTACTTTATGCGCTATCATATTTTAAAACCCAATTAAGCCACCCACTCAATTCAATGGATTAAGCTCCAAATGAGTCATGAAAACTTTAAAAAATAAAAATAAATAAATATCTTTGGTTCCAAAGATCAAAGTGAAACACTTGCACGAAAGTATTTCTCCAAATACTTGTCATTACACTGCTTTAAATTGGTTCTTTTTAATTAAAAATTTTGAGCAAAATATTGATATACTCAAATTTAGTGAATAATATCCAAGTTATTATTGCAACTGAATTATGTATAATAGCGCCTAGCATAATGGCAGCTATGTAATGTACACTCTAACAGCTAGTGTGTATACATTCTCTATTGATTCTTTCAATAGGTGACAGATTGTAAGGAGAGATTATTAAGCGAGGAAGCTAATTAATAAACAGAATTAAGCCGTGGAAAATTACATAGTACTTTATTAGATGTCAGAGTATATAGTATGCAATGTGTCAACCTTAACCCTAGTGATGTGACTTAAAAAAAAAAATAAAAGTACAACACACTCATGCTGTTTAAAGTCTTCCTAAAGAGTATTTGATTTGCAGATGTTTTTGTTGTGCAGTTTGGATCAGTCTTAAATATCATTCACTGTGCATTAAAAATTTAGGCTTCAGTAATGCTTAAAGTAATTGATGTTTTAAACCATGTGGAAAAAGAAAACTACAATTATTTGTAAGGAATTAAATTTTAATTAGTTTCCCCTACTTCCCACCTTTATGCTCTTAAAAAGTAAAACCTTACGAAACTTGCTCTCCCTAATGTGTTTTCTTATAGCCCAGCATTTGCACATGTTCATCTCTATCTCTGACTTCACCGAAATCACTTCAATTTATTTTTTTGGAGTTCATAAAGATGCAATTTCTTATACAAATTTTTTTCTTAGTCTTTCAAGGTCAGGCTATATGTGCATGAAAAGATTTGCAATTTATCTATGAATTTCCTCATTGAGAGCATAGGTTCAAGAAAGTAAAGACTTGACTTTACAAAGATAATCACTATATGTATAGTGTCTAAAAATTTTCAGATACTTAGTAGGCATTTCAAATATAGCAAAAACAATTAAGTAAAAGAAGTTTTGATTGTAAATAGGAATATAAAGTACTATAGAAAGGTGCAATAAATAAGAGCACTCAATGAAGTTGTATCATTCTTTTATTAGCTAGATTAGTTCTTATTATACTGTAATAAATTATCACAAATTTAGTGACATAAAACAACATGAGGGAGGTTCCAAGATGGCTGAATAAGAACAGCCCCAGTCTACAGCTCCCAGTGTGAGCAACACAAAAGACAGGTGATTTCTGCAGTTCCAACTGAGGTACCAGGTTCGTCTCACTGGGGCTTGTCGGACAGTGGGTGCAGGACAGTGGGTGCAGCCCACAGACCATGAGCCAAAGCAGGGCGAGACATCACCTCACCTGAGAAGCGCAAGGGGTCAGGGAATTCATTTTCCTAGCCAAGGGAAGCCATGGCAGACATCACCTGGAAAATCAGGTCACTACCGCCCTAATACTGTGTTTTTCCAATGGTCTTAGCAAATGGCACACCAGGAGATTATATCCTGTGCCTGGCTCAGACGGTCCCACGCCCACGGAGCCTTGCTCACTGCTAGCACAGCAGTCTGAGATTGAACTGCAAGGTGGCAGCGAGGCTGGGCTAGGGGCACCCACCATTGCTGAGGCTTGAGTAGGTAAACAAAGTGGCCAGGAAGCTCGAACTGGGTGGAGCCCACTGCAGCTCAAGGAAGCCTGCCTGCCTCTGTAGACTCCACCTCTGGGGGCAGTGCATAGCTGAGCAAAAGACAGCAGAAACTTCTTCAGACTTAAATGTCCCTGTCTGACAGCTTTGAAGAGAGTAGTGATTCTCCCAGCATGGAGTTTGAGATCTGAGAAGGGACAGACTGCCTCCTCAAGTGGGTCTCTGACCCCCGAGTAGCCTAACTGGGAGGCATCTCCCAGTAGGGGCCAACTGACACCTCATACAGCTGGGTGCCCCTCTGAGAGGAAGCTTACAGAGGAACAATCAGGCAGCAACATTTGCCGTTCTGCAATATTTGTGGTTCTGCAGCCTCCGCTGGTGATACCCAGGCAAACAGGGTCTGGAGTGGACCTCCAGCAAACTCCAACAGACCTGCACCTGAGGGTCCTGACTGTTAGAAGGCAAACTAACAAACAGAAACGATACCCACACCAAAACCCCATCTGTACGTCACCATCATCAAAGACCAAAGGTAGATAAAACCACAAAGATGGGGAGAAACCAGAGCAGAAAAGCTGAAAATTCTAAAAATCAGAGCGCCTCTTATCCTCTAAAGGAAAGCAGCTCCTCGTCAGCAAAGGAACAAAGCTGGACAGAATGACTTTGATGAATTGAGAGAAGAAGGCTTCAGAAGATCGGTAATAACAAACTTCTCCGAGCTAAAAGAGGATGTTCGAACCCATCGCAAAGAACCTAAAAACCTTGAAAAAAGATTGGACTAATGACTAATTAGAATAAACAGCATAGAGAAGACCTTAAATTACCTGATGGAGCTGAAAACCATGGCACAAGAACTACGTAATGCATGCACAAGCTTCAGTAGCCGAGTCAATCAACTGGAAGAAATGGTATCAGTGATTGAAGATCAAATGAATGAAATGAAGTGAGAAGAGAAGTTTAGAGAAAAAAGAGTAGAAAGAAATGAACAAAGCCTCCAAGAAATATGGGACTATGTGAAAGACCAAATATACGTCTGATTGGTGTACCCAAAAGTGATGGGGAGAATGGAACCAAGTTGGAAAACACTCTGAAGGATATTATCCAGGAGAACGTCCCCAATCTAGCAAGGCAGGCCAACATTCAAATTCAAGAAATACAGAGAACACCACAAATATACTCCTCGAGAAGAGCAACTCCAAGACACATAATTGTCAGATTCATCAAAGTTGAAATGAAGGGAAAAATATTAAGGGCAGCCAGAGAGAAAGGTCAGGTTACCCACAAAGGGAAGCCCATCAGACTAACAGCAGATCTCTTGGCAGAAAGTCTACAAGCCAGAAGAGAGTGGGAGCCAATATTCAACATTCTTAAAGAAAAGAATTTTCAACCCAGAATTTCCTATCCAGCCAAACTAAGCTTCATAAGTGAAGGAGAAATAAAATCCTTCACAGACAAGCAAATGCTGAGAGATTTTGTCACCACCAGGCCTGCCCTACAAGAGTTCCTGAAGAAAGCACTAAACATGGAAAGGAACAACCGGTACCAGCCACTACAAAAACGTGACAAATTGTAAAGACCATTGATGCTAGGAGGAAACCGCATCAACTAACAAGCAAAATAACCAGCTAATATCATAATGACAGGATCAAATTCACACATAACAATACTAACCTTAAATGTAAATGGCCTAAATATTCCAATTAAAAGACACACACTGGCAAATTGGATAAAGAGTCAGGACCCAACAGTGTGCTGTACTCAGGAGATCCATCTCACATGCAGAGACACCCAAAGCTCAAAATAAAGGGATGGAGGAAGATCTACCAAGCAAATGGAGAACAAAAAAAAAAGCAGGGGTTGCAATCCTAGTCTCTAATAAAACAGACTTTAAACCAACAAAGCTCAGAAGAGACAAAGAAGGCCATTACATAATGGTAAAGGGATCAATTCAACAAGAAGATCTAACTATCCTAAATATATATGAACCCAATACAGGAGCACCCAGATGAAATAAAGCAAGTCCTTATAGACCTACAAAGAGACTTAGACTCCCACACAATAATAATGGGAGAACTTTTAACACCCCGCTGTCAACATTAGACAGATCCACGAGACAGAAAGTTAACAAGGATATCCAGGAATTGAACTCAGTTCTGCACCAAGCAGACCTAATAGACATCTACAGAACTCTCCACCCCAAATCAGCAGAATATACATTCTTCTCAGCACCACATCATGCTTATTCCAAAATTGACCACATAGTTGGAAGTAAAGCACTCCTCAGCAAATGTAAAAGAACAAAATTTATAACAAACTCTCTTTCAGACCACAGTGCAATCAAACTAGAACTCAGGATTAAGAAACTCACTCAAAACCGCTCAACTACATGGAAACTGAACAACCTGCTCCTGAATGACTACTGGGTACATAACAAAATGAAGGCAGAAATAAACATGTTCTTTGAAACCAATAAGAAAAAAGACACAACCTACCAGAATCTCTGGGACACATTTAAAGCAGTGTGTAGAGGGAATTTATAACACTAAATGCCCATAAGAGAAAGTAGGAAAGATCTAAAATTGACACCCTAACATCACAATTAAAGGAAATAGAGAAGCAAGAGAAAACACATTCAAAAGCTAACAGAAGGCAAGAAATAACTAAGATCAGAGCAGAACTGAAGGAGATAGAGACACAAAAAAAACCTTCAAAAAATCAACGAATCCAGGAGGTGGTTTTTTGAAAAGATCAACAAAATTGATAGACCACTAGCAAGACTAATAAAGATGAAAAGAGAGAAGAATCAAATAGATGCAATAAAAATGATAAATGGGATATCATCACTGATCCCACAGAGATACAAACTACCATCAGAGAATACTATAAATACCTCTATGCAAATAAACTAAAAAATCTAGAAGAAATGGATAAATTCCTGGACACATACACCCTCCCAAGTCTAAACCAGGAAGAAGTTGAATCCCTGAATAGACCCATAACAGGCTCTGAAATTGAGGCAATAATTAAGAGCCTACCAACCAAAAAAAGTCCATGACCAGATGGATTCACAGCCAAATTCTACCAGATGTACAAAGAGGAGCTGGTATCATTCTTTCTGAAACTATTCCAATCAACAGAAAAGGAGGGAATCTTCCCTAACTCATTTTATGAGGCCAGCATCATCCTAATACCAAAGCATGGCATAGACACAACAAAAAAGGAGAATTATAGACCATTATCCCTGATGAACATCGATGCAAATATCTTCAATAAAATACTGGCAAACCGAATCCAGCAGCACATCAAAAAGCTTATCCACCATGATCAACTGGGCTTCATCCCTGGGATGCAAGGCTGGTTCAACATACACAAATCAATAAACGTAATCCAGCATAGAAACTGAACCAAAGACGAAAACCACATGATTATCACAATAGATGCAGAAAAGGCCTTTGACAAAATTCAACAGTCCTTCATGCTAAAAACTCTCAATAAATTAGGTATTGATGGGACGTATCTCAAAATAATAAGAGCTATTTATGACAAACTCACAGCCAATATCATACTGAATGGGAAAAAACTGGTAGCATTCCCTTTGAAAACTGGCACAAGACAGGGATGCCCTCTCTCACCACTCCTTTTCAACATAGTGTTGGAAGTTCTGGCCAGGGCAATCAGGCAGGAGGAAGAAATAAAGGGTATTCAGTTAGGAAAACAGGAAGTCAAAGTGTCCCTGTTTGCAGATGACATGATTGTATATTTAGAAAACCCCATCGTCTCAGCCCAAAATCTCCTTAAGCTGATAAGCAACTTCAGCAAAGTCTCAGGATACAAAATCAATGTGCAAAAACCACAAGCATCCTTATACACCAATAACAGACAAACAGCCAAATCCTGAGTGAACTCCCATTCACAATTGCTTCAAGGAGAATAAAATACCTAGGAATCCAACTTACAAGGGATGTGAAGGACCTCTTCAAGGAGAACTACAAACCACTGCTTTATGAAATAAAAGAGGACACAAACAAATGGAAGAACATTCCATGCTCATGGATAGGAAGAATCAATATCATGAAAATGGCCATACTGCCCAAGGTAATTTATAGATTCAATGCCATCCCCATCAAGCTACTAGTGACTTTCTTCACAGAATTGGAAAAAACTACTTTAAAGTTCATATGGAAACAAAAAAGAGTCCGCATTGCCAAAACAATCCTAAGCCAAAAGAACAAAGCTGGAGACATCATGCTACCTGACTTCAAACTATACTACAAGGCTACAGTAACCAAAACAGCATGGTACTGGTACCAAAACAGAGATCTAGACCAATGGAACAGAACAGAGCCCTCAGAAATAATACTACACATCTACAACCATCTGATCTTTGACAAACCTGACAAAAACAAGAAATGGGGAAATGATTCCCTATTTAATAAATGGTGCTGGGGAAACTGGCTAGCCATATGTAGAAAGCTGAAACTGGATCCCTTCCTTACAACTTATACAAAAATTAATTCAATAGGAATTAAAGACTTAAATGTCAGACCTAAAACCATAAAAAGCATAGAAAAAAACCTAGGCAATACCATTTAGGACATAGGCCTGGGCAAGGACTTCATGTCTAAAACACCAAAAGCAATGGCAACAAAAGCCAAAATTGACAAATGGGATCTAATTAAACTAAAGAGCTTCTGCACAGCAAAAGAAACTACCATCAGAGTGAACAGGCAACCTACAGAATGGGAGAAAATTTTTGCAATCTACCCATCTGATAAAGGGCTAATATCCAGAATCTACAAAGAACTCAAACAAATTTACAAGAAAAAATCAAACGACCCCATCAAAAAGTGGGTCAATGATATGAACAGACACTTCTCAAAAGAAGACATGTATGCAGCCAACAGACACATGAAAAAATGCTCATCATCACTGGCCATCAGAGAAATGCAAATCAAAACCACAATGAGATACCATCTCACACCAGTTAGAATGGTGTGCTGGAGAGGATGTGGAGAAATAGGAACACTTTTACACTGTTGGTGGGACTGTAAACTGGTTCCACCATTGTGGAAGACAGTGTCGCGATTCCTCAGGGATCTAGAACTAGAAATACCATTTGACCCAGCAATCCCATTACTGGGTATATACCCAAAGGATTATAAATCATGCTGCTATAAAGACACATGCACATGTATGTTTATTGTGGCACTATTCACAATAGCAAGGACTTGGAACCAATCCAAATGTCCATCAATGATAGACTGGATTAAGAAAATGTGGCATATATACACCATGGAATACTCTGCAGCCATAAAAAAGGATGAGTTCATGTCCTTTGTAGGGACATGGATGAAGCAGGAAACCATCATTCTGAGCAAACTCTCACAAGGATAGAAAACCAAACACCACATGTTCTCACTTATAGGTGGGAATTGAACAATGAGAACACTTAGACACAGGGTGGGGAACACCACACACCAGGGCCTGTCTTGGGGTCGGGGAAGTGGGGAGGGATAGCATTAGGAGATATACCGAATGTAAATGACAAGTTAATGGGTGCAGCACACCAGCATGGCACATGTATACATATGTAATAAACCTGCACATTATGCACATGTACCCTAGAACTTAAAGTATAATAAAAGAAAAAAAAGAAAAAAGAAAAAAAACAACACAGATGTATTATCTTACATGTTTGTAGGTCAGAAGTCTGATGTAAGTTCCACTGGGCAATAATCAGGTTGCTGGCAGAGCCACATTCCTTTTTGGGGGTTCTAAAGGAGAACCTATTTTCTTGCCTTTTTCAGATTTAAGAAGCTGCCTTTATCAGCCTTTGGCTCTCTTACATATTCAAAGCTGGTAACACTTGTTTTTCTCACAGTACTTCACACTGACCATGAGGGTTTTGCTTTCCTCTTCCACATTTAAAGACCTGTGGGATCACATTTGGCTCATTGCTAATAATCCAATTATTCCTAGGAATAACTAGGATTAGATTCCTAATCTTCCTATTTTAAGGTCAGTTTATTAACAACTGATATGAATGGAATTGGTCCTTCCCCAAATTCTTTGTTGAAGCTTGAACTCCCAATGGAACTATATTTAGAGAAAAAATCTTTTTTCGTTGTTGTTTTGTTTTTTCCGAGATGGAGTTTCACTCTTGTCGCTCAGGCTAGAGTGCAGTAGCAAGATCTCGGCTCACTGCAACCTGTGCCTCCAGGGTTCAAGTGATTCTCTTGCCTCAGCCTCCCGAGTAGCTGGGATTACAGGCATGCACCATTATGCCAGGCTAATTGTGTATTTTTAGTAGAGACAGGTCTTGTCATCTTAGCCAGGCTAGTCTCAAACTCCTGACCTCGGGTGATCCTCCCACCTCAGCCTCCCAAAGTGCTGAGATTACAGGCGTGAGCCACTGTGCCCAGCAGCAGACAAAAATCTTGAAGGGGGAAATTGAGGTTATACAAGGTCCTAAGTGTGACATTTTAATCCAATAGGGCAGGTGTCCTCATAGGAAAAGTAAGAGACACCAGGGGTGTACATGCTAGAAGGAAAGGCCACATGAGGACATAATGAGAATGTGATCACTGCAAGTCAAGGAGAGAAGTCTCAGGAGAAACCAAACCTCCTGGCAACTTGATTTTGGACTTCTAGCTTCCAAAACGTTGCAAAAATAAATTTCTGTTTTTTAAGCCATCTGGTCAGTGATATTTTATTATGGCAGTCCTAGCAGCCATATATAGCAGCATTAATTGCATATGCTATCTTAATTTCTGTTGTGCCTTATAACACTTTTAGCAGCTCTGGGATGTATGACATGTGTGGACATCTTTGGAGCTTATTTTGCCACCATAATAGTCTATGAGTGAATAAGAAAGGAAATTCCCTTTTCACAACAATGATGATGCAAGGACCCCAGATTTCCTCTTTTTTCAGTTTGGCAAATAGGCAAAGACAAAGAAAAATAAATTAAATTTAACAAATTGTCAAGAAATAAACACCATACAAATGTTTTTACCAAGGTGGAGAGGCCTGAATGGGATAAAGTCATTATTTTAAACAGTGTATGTTTTGTTGATAGTGAGAGGGGTGTGAGGGGTGTTATTTCTAAGGATTTCTTTTTTAAGAATTCTAGGAAATCAGAGCATAGTGTAGAGGAAGCAAAACTTTACCTCTTCCTTGTTTGTATTTTTATTCATCTGGATGTGATAATTATTTTAACATGTGACAAGCAGGAGAAAAGCATGCAAATTTATTTCTTATAAGTTTTAGGTGACATGGAGCTCTCATAAGGAAATGAAGTCTCAAAGAAGCAGTTAAAGTCAAATACCATATACTGAATTGGACAGAGTAGTAAACTGTGAAAATGTAATCAAGTAAAGGAACTTGGGCAAGGGTAGTTAATTGAGTAGAGAAGTGACTAGGAGTAAAAAGGATTACATTAACAAGCTTATTTTTTTTTATAGATTTCCCTTGGCTTTCAATTTTCCATCCTTGATGAAAACAATGTTACTTTCAGCCTAGGACATTAGCAAGATGGCCGATTTGAAGCTAATAGCACTCTCCTCTTCCCATAAAAATCCCAAAGCAACAAATAAAGATCTAAATTTTGACCAAAATAACTAACAAAGAGCATCAGAGAACAGCAAAAAAGCAGGAGGAATCCTTTAGAGCACAGAAACCCAGGATGGCTGCATAGAGAAGGGGAGAAAACACATTGGCTCTGCCGCATCATCTCCTGGGTCAGAATCAACACAGAACCAGGAGGAGCTTCTCACTGTGGGGGAAAGGGAAGTAAATGGACCCCAGCAGCCCCAGTCACCACCTTGGACACCTGTAGTCTTCTCTATTGGACATTCCTTTGTACCTCCCAAGCTTTGAACCGGCTGAGGGAGCTCCCTGGAGTCAACAGGGCTGAGCTAGCCATAGAGAAGCTGAGACTATGCCCCACACCACTGTGGTCTGTGCTGCTACTGCTTTGCACTATTTTGGAACTGGAGACTCTTCTAGAATGTGTCCTGCTCTGGGGATGAGTAGCCATTGCATCTATCCCTGAGGCTCAGCTACCACTGCACCATGATTACCTGGTAACATACCATCCCCCAGCAGAGCTAATTCTCCATCTTACCCTTTAGGGGCAAGTTACTGCAGAGCAATTCCTACTCAATTATCTCAATTGCTAGGGCAGCCTCTTTTTAGAGTCACAGCTGAGATCACAAATGACCCCACTCCATCTAGGACCTCAGGCCTCTGGCATACAGGAGCAGTTATGCCCCCTGGCACCACAGCTAAGGCAGGACCCTGCGTTCCATGGGGTCTAATACTCTGGCAAACTTGGGCAGTTGCACCTCCCAGCACCACAGCTGACGTGGTACCCCACCTGCAGGGATGCAGAGGCTCCACTGACCCATGGAACCACACTTTCTGTGGCCAGATAGACACAGTGTCTCACATTTCAGGGAATCAAAGGATTACCTGAGCTGTTTGGCCCTCCAGGCTGAACAACCATAGATGGAACTGTGGAACCAGTCAGAGCTACTTAAAACTCGATGGCCCCTTGAGGTCTAAATGGCTGAGACATCTGCTCTTCCAGGTAGTAGAATCATCACTACACTGATCCCTAAGTCCCAATTCACAGTAGCACCTCGCCATTTCTAGGTTCTTGCTGCTGCTGTACCTGGCCTCACAGAGACTGGGTTACTGCTATTTCCTAACATCCTAACTGGGCTACTGATGTTTCCCAACATCCTATGATCTAATGTTACCTTATCTTCCAGGGCCTGAGCTGCCATTGTGCTCTGTTGGTTCTGAGTCTCAAATTGCAACTGTGCCCTATCTCTGGGGTCCAAATCCCTGGAGTACTCCTTCTTTCCTGAAACTATGTTATGCTGTGCCCTGATCCCCAGTGTCAGAATTGCAGCTACATCCCAGACTCCTGAGACCAAGGTGCTTGGGTGTACTTCAGAACAACAGACTCCAACTAAGTGAGAGAACTGTATGCATTTGTTTCTTGGAGAGTGAACTTGTGCCTCAAGTCTCAGGTTCTATAGTAGAGTCTCAAGACTCGAAACCATGGATCTGGCTTCACAGCTTCTCCAAGCACCTGTGCCCTGAATCCCGGTGCCACTGTAGCTGTATGTGAGCCGTGTCAGTCCCAACACCAAGAGAAATCCCCTTAGCTAAGACTCCTCACTGTGAGGAAGACAGGAACAGGAGAATACCTAAAGACCCCGCCCCAATGACCTATGCAGCCACCATCATTGCCACAAACTCCTATAGCCTAGACAACGGAGGCACCCAGTTATTGCTAATGTTGATTACAACAATAACAACAACAAAAAGTTGCATGGAGACTAAACAACTGCACCCACACAAAAACCAGGGCCACCATATCCTGCCCAACCCAACACCTTCTGGCCCATCTGCAAGTAAATGTATTCTCCTGCCAAAGCCATTCACTAAACTTTGAAATAGGTGACTGCAACACCAGCTGCACAGAAATCAACAGAGAGACATAGACAACATGAAAATGAAAGGGCACATGACACCACCAAGGGAATATAATAATCCTCCAGTAACTGACCCCATGGAAACAAATTTATAAGTTGTTTAAAAAATAATTGAAAATAATGATCTTAAGAAAACTCAGTGAAAAACAATAAAATACAAATAGGCAATTCAATGAAATCAGGAAAACAAAACAATTCATGATCAAAATAAGACATTCAGCAAACAAATGAACGCCATTACAAAGGGTAAAACAAAACTGTTGTTGCTAAAGTATTCAGTGAAATAATTTTAAAAAAACATGAGCTACAATAGAAGACTATATTAAGCAAAAGAAAGAATCCATGAAGCAAGGTCATTTGAAATGACTCAAATCAGAAGAAAAAAAACCAAGAATAATATAAAAAAGAGTAGAGACAGCCTATGAGACTTATTGGACATTATTAAGTGAACAAATATTCACATAGAGTTTCAAAAAATGAAAAGATAGAGCAATGACAGAAAGTTTATCTAATGCAATACTTGCTGAAAACTTCCCAAGTCTTGGAAGAGATATGTACCTCCAAATTCATGAAGCTCAATAGTCCCCAAATGGATGGAACTTGAAGAGATCCTTTCAAAGGTACATTATAATTAAACTGTCAACAGTCAAATGCAGAGAATTCTAAAAGCAGTGAGAGAAAATTGTGAAGTCACATATAAGAGAAAAACCATTAGACTATTAACAGATTTATCAGCAGAAACTTTGCAGGCCAGAAGAGACTGAGATGATACATTCAAGGGACTAAAAAGAAAAAGAAAACTGCCAGCCAAGAATACTATTCGCAGCTAATCTATCCCTCAGAAATAAAAGATAAATTCAGTCCCGCACAAGCAAAAGCTGAGGAATCATTACCATTACATACACCTTACAAAAAAAAAGCTTAAGGCAGTTCTTCAAACCCAAACAAATAAAAAGTGATAAGTACAATGAATAAATACAAAAGTATAAAAATCACTGGTAAAGATCAATATTTAGTCAAATCCAGAATACTCTAATACTGTGGTATACATTAATAAGTCATATTAATACATTTCTCTAATATCAAATTTAGAGATATGTCAAAGTATCTAAGGCTACAAGAAGTTATTGAGGAATCTACAGTATAAAAAGATACATTGTGACATCACAAATTAAATTGTAGGATGGTAGGAAGGTAAAACTCTAGAGTTTTTATTTGTGACAGCATTTAATTATCAGCTTAAAATAGGCCTTTGTAATTATAATTTTTATGTAAGCCTCACAGGAACCACAATACAAAAAGCTACAGCAGTTATACAAACATTAAAGATTAAGGAACCAAAGCATAACACTTCAAAAAAGTATCAAATTACAAAGGTAGACAAGAGATGAAGAAGGAAACAAAAGAGCTACAAAACAACCAGAACGTAAATAACAAAATAGCAATAGTAAGTCTTTATTTATCAATAAAAAACTGTAAATGAATTAAATTGACTAATTGAAAGCATAGAATGGCAATTATTAAAAAGTCAAGAAACAACAGATGCTGATGAGGTGACAAAGAAATAGGAACATATTTACACTGTTGGTAGAAATGTAAATTAGTTCAACCTTTGTGGAAGACAGTGTGGTGATTCCTGAAAGACCTGGAACCAGAAATACCATTTGACCCAGCAATCCTATTACTGGGTATATACCCAAAGGAATATAAATTATTCTATTATAAAGATATATGCATGCATATGTTCATTGCAGCACTATTCACAATAGCAAACACATGGAATCAACCCAAATGCCCATCAATGATAGACTAGATAAAGAAAATGTGGTACATATACACCATGGAATATTATGCAGCCATAGAAAGGGACAAGATCATGTTCTTTGCAGGACATGGATGGAGTTGGAAGCCATTATTCTCAACAAACTAAGACAAGAGCAGAAAACCAAACATCACATGTTCTCACTTACAAGTGGGAGCAAAATGATGAGAACCCATAGACATATAGAGGGGAACAACACACCCTGGGGCCTATCAGAGGGTGGAAAGTGGGAGGAGGGAAAGGATCAGGAAAAATACAAATGGATACTAGGCTTAATACCTGGATGCTCACATAATCTGTATAACAAATCCCCATGAAACACATTTACCTATGTAACAAACCTGCACATCCTGCACATGCACCCCTGAACTTAAAACAAAAATTAAAAAAAAAAAAGAAATGAAGATGTACCACAGAACTTAAAGTGCCCCATTTGCAGCTCTTCCCTTGACCAGGACTCAACAGAGGCAGAATGGGACAGTTGGCAGGAGGAAGGCTTGGATAAAGTCACCAAAGGAAGTGTTGGCTATTGACTCATGGTTTAAGTTTGTTTAATTGTTTTGCCAAAGTCAATATGTTGCTCTTATGTGGAAATAGCAATAATGAGGATATTGGGGGGATGGTTCTGATTTTTTGACAGAGCTGCAGTAGTCTTAAATAAAAAGAATAGAGATTGGACCCAGAAAAGGAAGACTTGGGGAAAAAACATCCATTGCTTCTTTTAAGATTTTAATGAAAACTAATGTGCTCCAAGAAAAGAAATGTAATCCCTTGCAAAGCAGTCTTATAATATGGAGGAAATGGCAGCTTTTTGATAACCGTTTCATTTGTAATTTTTTTTTTCTTTTGAGACGGAGTCTTGCTCTGTTACCCAGGCTGGAGTGCAGTGGTGTGATCTCGGCTCACTGCAACCTCTGCCTCCTGGATTCAAGCAATTCTCCTGCCTCAGTCTTCCGAGTAGCTGGGATTAAAGGCATGCACCATCATGCCCGGCTAAGTTTTGTATTTTTAGTAGAGATGGGATTTCACCATGTTGGCCAGGCTGGTCTCGAACCCCTGACTTCAGGTGATCGACCCACCTCGGCCTCCCAAAGTGCTGGGATTACAGGCATGAGCCACCATGCCTGGCCTCATTTGTGAATATTGTAAATACCTTGTAACTAGAAATTGTGTTGTGAATAAAAACCTGTAATTTTCTTTAAAAAAAAAAAAAGAAGAAATGCCTGAGGCTGGGTAACTTATAACAAAAGGTGTTTAATTGGATAATGGTTCCACAGGCTGTACAGGAAGCATGGTGGCATCTGCTTCTGGGGAGGCCTCAAGAAATTTTTACTCATGGTGGAAGGCAAATGGGAACAGCCATCATCTTACATGGCAGGAACAGGACGAAGAGGGGAGGAGATGCCACACACCTTTAAACAACCAGATCTCATGAGAACTCACTCACTATCACAACATAGTACCAAGAAAAAATCCACCCCCATAATCCAATCACCTCCCACCGGGTCCCACCTCCAACACTGAAGACTACAGGACATTATGCTAAACAAAATATACCAAACACAGAAAAAAAAAAAATCACATGATCTCACTCTTTTTTTTTTTTTTTTTTTTTTTGAGGTGGAGTTTCACTCTTTTTGCCCAGGCTGGAGTGCAATGACACCATCTTGGTTCACTGCAACCTCTGCATCCAGTTCAAGTGATTCTCCTGCCTCAGTCTCCAGAGTAGCTGGACTTAACAGGTGTGCACCACCACACCTGGCTAATTTTGTACTTTTAGTAGAGACGGGATTGCGCCATGTTGGCCAGGCTGGTCTCAAATTCCTGACCTCAGATGATCTACCCACCTTGGCCTCCCAAAGTGCTGGGATTACAGGCATGAGCCACCGTGCCTGACCACATGATCTTACTTTTAAGTCAAATCTAAAAAAATAAATAAATAAACATACAGACATAGAGAACAGAAAAGTGGTTGGAGGTGTATGGAGAGAAGTCGATCAGGAGATCTAAGCAGCAGATATGTAGAATGAACAAGACTAGAGATCTAATGTACAACACGAGGACTGAAGGTAATAAAAGTGCTATATATGAAAAGTAAATAAATAAAACAGATAATATATGAAAAAGAATGTAACTGTTTTTCCATTTAGCGAGGACAACTTTCATATGGAAATTTTATCTCCTGTTTACAAGAAACAGAACGAAGGTCAGAGTCATATCAAAATGGTCAATATGCTAAAGCAGCATATTTGGATTGGCATAGTCTTAACTCCTTAAATAGCAAAATGACCCAATCAAAAATTCAAGAGACACAGAGGAAATTCTTAGTAAGAGATAGTGAAGCTGGAGAGAAAGTAAAATAAGATAAATCATAGTAAATAAGTTGTTGAGGTCGGGCGTGGTGGCTCACACCTGTAATCCGAGCACTTTGGGAGGCCGAGGTGGGCGGATCACTTGAGGTCAGGAGTTCGAGACCAGCGTAGCCAACATGGTGAAACCCTGTCTCTACTAAAAATAAAAAAAAAATTAGTCGGGCATGGGGGCGGGCAACTATAATCCCAGCTACTGATGGAGGCTAAGGCAGGAGAATCGCTTGAATCCAGGAGGCGGAGGGTCCAGTGAGCCGAGATCATGCCACTACACTCCAGCCTGGGTGACAGAGTCTAGATGAGGGTGAGAGAGTGAGACTCTGTCTCAAAAAAAAAAAAAAAAGTGAAAATTCCTTTCTAGCACCAAGAATCACCCTCTGTAAGCCGAGGGGAAGCTCAGACCAAAAAGACCAATCCAGGTTGGTAGGTGGTCAAAGATTTACTTAGAGGAAACTTAAAAAAGAGCAAGCTTTGGTGGCAGCAAGATTAGGTAGATCTCTGGGCTTGCAGTGCATGCTCATTAGTCTTTCATACCATGAAAAGAAAAAGGAAAGAAAAAAAAAGAGTCACTGAAGGCATACTGAGCCACCTGATTGCTTTCTTAAATCTATTTACTTTCTTTCTTTTTCTTTTCTTTTTTCTTTTTTTTTTTAAGACAGAGTTTTGCTCTGTTGCCCAGGCTGGAGTGCAGTGGCTTGAGTTTGGCTCACTGCAAGCTCCACCTCCTGGGTTCAAGAGATTCTTCTGCCTCAACCTCCCGAGTAACTGGAACTACAGGCATGCACCACCATGCCTGGCTAATTTTTGTATTTTTAGTAGAGATGGGGTTTCACCATGTTGGCCAGGCTGGTTTCCAACTCCTGACCTCGTGATCCACCCACCTCAGTCTCTCATAGTGCTGGGATTATAGGCATAAACCACCACGCCAGTACTTAAA